>NW_028277112.1:7749264-8054411 GCF_059951505.1 Python bivittatus
AAAAATTGAATTACACAGGGGCATTTATGAATATACCCACTAATAGCCCTCCATCTCCAAAATGGTGATGGGTATATCTGTGTAGAATACATTGGTGTACCTGAATTTTATTGTGACGTTTGGGGATAACACATGAGAGAAAGAAAAACTGACGTGCTGACATAGCATGATTCCCACAACTGCCCCAACAAAGGTAAGAGGGAATAACTTCAACTGCTATATTAAGGACTAAGAATATATTAATCAATATCAGGGATATAGTCAGATACATTGACAGAGCAAATAATCATTTAACAGTAGCACCTGAGATGGCTGGTAAAGGTGCTGTATGGAAGGACCAGCTTTACACAATATGCTTTGAATCACCTTGCAGAATGTCACCCCAGCAATATGTCACAAATGTAGATGGCATCACAGGATGAACATAGAGCTAAACTGATCTATGTTTTCATTAATGGAGTGGGTATCAAAGAACTATAATGGCTTTTCTGCTGTTAAAGTAGAAATGGAACCTGAGATATACCTTGCCATGAAAGCAATGGAGTTCTTGTGACAAGACAAAACATTATTTACCAGCAGCCTAAGAAGAATTATTCTGGATTTCAGTAAGATTGCTTGTAGACCAGAAAAAAAACTACTGGTACTACTAATACAATATTAATAATAATAATGGGTTCTTTAAGATTCTAAGGTGATTGACATAAAGGGTTACAGTAAAAAATGTGGAAGGACCTTTATGTTCCCTGATAAGGAAAAAGCCATAAATGTTGCTTTCCTGATCAAAAGCAAAATTCCACATAGAATAATGTGAAGCGTAATAATATTTCTTTAATTTTAAGTTTAATTTCAAAAACAGCTGGATTTTGGCTTAACAATTTTGTTGTTAAATATCAGTCTGTGATTTGGGGGTATAATTAAAGTCGGTGCAAAAAGTCACTTCAGACTGTCATAGAATTGGCAAGAATTTAAAAACCGAAACAGCTATTATTTAGGGATAAATCTTATATCCAGAAAGACCAGTGTTGGAAAGGAATTTAGCCAACTCTACATCATTTATTTGACAGAGCCACATGGCAAGCAATGGCAGGGCTGGCTTTAAAAGCTGAAGACAGATTGTTTCTTTAGTTTGTACTTTGGATGAAGTATCACTGCGGCACATTAAAGCACCAAGTAGATAAAACATGTTGAGCATAATGATATAGTCAGCAATTTCTGACATTCACTCTAATGCATGCTGATATAAGATAGGTCACCATGAATGCTTATAAATGTTACAAAGCCTGATGATTAACTGTTTAGTATACTTTGTAAATGTCCATGCTTGGATTATTTGGCTGAGTTGGGCAGTCTTTGTTAAAGAAATCTTTGGATAACAATTTGAAAGATTGGACTCCTTGCATTTTGCTCCAAACCCTCCCGGAGAGCAAGGAGGCAGATGCATTTCCATATGAGCAGGTGACCAAGGGGAAAATAATGATTCTGCCCCAACAGCCCCAGTATCCATACTGGATCAGAAGGTAGATTGTGAGAAAGAGGAAGCCCATTCCTCTTTGAAACCCAATCCTTCTGCTAAACTTTCAACTACTCAACCAGAGGTTCACAACATGGCCTTTTGTTGTTGAAAGATCCCAAAATTAGCTATAGGCATATGTGACTATAGCGGCTTTATACTGACTACCCAAAGGCCATCATACAAATTCATTCATTCATTCAATACTTTTCCCTAAATAGTTTGGCCAAGTGTAATTATTTCAAAAACAAAATAACACAACTAAAGCAAAGCTTTGATTACCTGGTTTGGCATCCATTTCTATTAAAATCAATGCAGATCTTGCAATTAAATTAATTGCATTATATATTCCTTCCTTTTTGTTTGTTTTCTATTTGTCTCTTCAGGTTAATATATTTTAACTTTTAAAACATTGAGATGAATACAAATGATTGTGATGTACAGGCAACTGTCTTGTATTTGAACTTGGAAAGGACTGGGGAACAGATCCCAAAGTTAACTAGGTGTATGTGATTATAATGGCTTTATATCGACTAGCCAAAAGCCATAATACACAATCATTCATTCATTCGTAGTATATAGTCTAATATTGCCTGTTGTGGCAAAGGAGGTTCCCATCATCAGGAGTTTTGCCCTTTTTAATTGGAGATTCTAAAAGATAAAAATGAGAAATTGTCTGCAGTGTGCAGACCACTGTGCCATGACTACCAAAAATGAAGAATGAATATGCAGAATGATTTGATTAATTATTGCTTTTAACATTTTTAAATGTGTATGTATATAGTGAATGAAGAGGATTAGGGAGGGGATTAAAATGTGCCATACATATAATACATTACTGAAGTGTATACTAATGCTAATTTGGTTGATAAATGGAGTTTTATTATAATGTAGCACAGGAATACAAAGCATGAGGCTCTCCGCCTGCTGCTGAAGTCTCAGGTGGCATAGACAATAGTGAGGAAAGCTGAGAGTTGTAGTTTAGCAACATGTGGAGAGACAAGGGTTTCTCACCCTTGTCATACATTTTGGACATCTAGACGTAAAAGGCAAAAACTTGTGATCTACAGTATTTGGTGATTAGAGCAGTGCTACTTTCCTAGAGTGATATTTTAGGTCTGAATCAGAGAATCAGATGCTGATCCTAGTCACTGATGAATCTGCTATAAAAACAGCAGTTTAATAGTAGGGTCTACTAGAAAATTTCTACTGGAAAAATAGGTTTAGTGAGAAAGATGGTATCCAATGTTCACATTCTTTCTACTGATTCCCAATTCCTGACCTACCGGGCATATTGCTATACTTGGCCTCTTGAGCTACAAAGATTGCAATGCTCAATTCTGGTTGGCCAAAGACAACCAAATTTATTACCTTAAAACATCACCTGATTCCGTTCACTGATATTTTAAAAAATAAAAAATATATTATTAAAAAAATAATATATTAAAAATATTTTTGATGAATATTTTTTATTTGATTAGTGTCTGTGTGTGTGTATGTGTGTTTCCAAAACAATACTTGAGATTCTATATTATATTTTACATTATACATTATCTTTGGAACATTGTGTTGCACCTGAAATTAAAATGTTGTTGTATATTGTGCTACATTGTATTTCATGGAATGTTTGCTTTTCCAAAAAAATAAAACTGAGAGAGATCTCCAATAGTTTCTGGTTTTGGTCAAAAGAAGAAATATCCATTTTTAATTTTGAACTAATTTGTTATGTAAATGCATCACTAGAATCCTATTTATCTATTGCAGCTCCATCCCAATTTATTTATTGCATTTAAATCTCAATATGATTGTTCGATACATTTCCTCCTACATTTGAAGTGCAATGAAACACTGATTAAGTAGACCTCAATATGATGGACTTTGTGTGCAACAGACCAGATTTCCACATGATTTATATCATCTATGTATTGCTGTCATTGTGCAAACAACATGAATGATGTAAGTTGCATCATTGGTATAATGATGTAATTTTTAAAAAGACTTTTTATCCCACCTTTATTATTTTTATAAATAACTCAAGGTGCTGAACAACCTAACACTCCTTCCTCCTCCTATTTTCCCCACAACAACAACCCTGTGAGGTGAGTTGGGCTCAGAGAGAGTGACTGGTCCAAAGTCATCGAGCTGGCTTTCATGCCTAAGGCAGGACTAGAACTCACAGTCTCCTGCTTTCTAGCCTGGTGCCTTAACCACTACACCAAACTGGCTCTGGATGCCAAACTAATGCCAGTGATACAAACTTCATAATTTATATAATGATGTCACCATGCAAATGACAGAAATCATTGTCATAAGAGAAAGTTGTGAATAATGGAGACACACATCTTCCAGATCAGTCTGTTAAAATGAGGTTTAACATTTTCATGTTGTGATTTCATAGAAATTCTGTGGTACCCCAAAATAAACTATAGAAGGCCTAACAAATGGGAGTCCTTTTGAACACTTCAGAGTTCTATGCATGTCTGTTGTAGATAACAACATACTGTACTGTTACAAGTCTGCATGGTGCCAGGAAACTTCCTCACCCATTTTCTCCTACAGGCCAAAATCCTCTGAATGTGTAAATCACATTAGTTCTCCTAAAATGTTAAGAAGTAATACTTTCTGGAATAATGGATTGCTACAGTGAAAACAGCAAGGAGGGACTTAATATAATTCAGCTTTCTCCAATCTGCTATCCTCAGACTTACTACTCAGGTTTTCATAATTCTCAGCACTGCCTTTGGCCATCCTGGGAATTGAAATCTAACTTATATGGAAAGCAACAGGTTGGGAAAAAGCTGACATAACCAATTTCCAGGAGTTCAACTGATGATTCAGACATCAGAAAGAGATAATGTTTGCTTATTGTGAGTTCATGGCAGGAGTCTATGACTGGCAGAAAGATGAGGTAGGCAAAGTCACATATACCATAATATCATCAGCAGATGATACAAATTTGCATCATTTGTGCAGTGACATCATGATGTTTGTGACATCATTGTGGCTTGTACTGAATACCTGTATTTCCTGGTACTTGTATTTCAAACTCAGACTAATTAGCTATTTGATTTCTTAACCAACAGAGTACTTTGTGCTTTTCCTCTACATTTAACAATTGGTAAGGGGTGAGGAGGTTGACATTAATAATAATGTGAGGTACACATTAATAATTTATTAATAATAAATTAATAATTTGCTTAATAAAGCAAATTGTGATCTACTGAGAAAATAAGCAAGTTTTCCCGATTTATCTGTTTGTTACTAAGGCGTTCATGCTACTTTGATCAAATCAACTCTGAGGATCTTACACACTACCTCACAGTATTAGGATTAAAAATATACTAAATATAAAACAAACCATAAACCAAAACAACCAAATCACACATCCAGATCCCCATCACTTGGTGCTACTACCTTAGAACAATTGCCATTCATCTTGCTGCACTGTCTCCTGTCCCCATATTTCTTCGTGTCCTTTGACCTATAGATTTTTGGGACACTGATTGTAATCCCACACATAGTTCAAGAGAATAGGTTCCATCAAACTCATTCTTGTTACAGCTGATTTCTTATGTTTGACTTTTAAGCACTTTGCTTTAACAAAAGATTCTCAGCCAGATAAAAGTCAGTCTTTACCTATTGGTTAGAAATGTAAAGAATATTGCAAAACAGTGTTAGTATTTAAAAACTGCTGTCATCAAGGAAAACAAATACATCTTGATTATTTTCGTCACTGCTAATCTTCCACCTTTAGGAAGAAAACTTAAAAACCTTCTTATTAACTCATTCACTAGCCTTTACAAGGAGACTTGCCAATTATTGTGGGATTCAGGCAATTGATGTCATTGTTTTGCTTTAAAAAGTCATTCTCTATTATACCATGGTTGTTGTGGGTTTGTGTCACATATAGTGAAGAGTAATCCTATGCAACTTACTTTGCTACCAAACTGAAATGGGCCATGATAATCAGCTTCTTCTGTAGTTGATTGTCCACACACCTCACTAGGTCTTGCTGAAGACAAGCAACATTTGTAACTGTTAAAACCTCAAGGTTCAAGGAGCACCTTTCCCAGAGAGAGATTGCATCATTTTTTAAAGCAGAGGGCATAGTTCCCTCATGTAAAGAGGTATTAAACGTCCTTGTACCCAGTACATTCATTCCTCCCTGCCAGCTGGTTTATTTTCCTCAAATTCTGACCAAATAATGCCTCCACAAACTGAACATGTTCTGCACAAATTGCAATGGCTAATATGGAGTGAAAATACTTCACAAATTTCTTACTCTAGATCAGTGTTGTCCAAACTTGGCCACTTTAAGATGAGTGGACTTCGACTCCCAGAATTCCCCAGCCAGGCTGGGGAATTCTGGAATCAAAGTCCACTCATCTTAAAGTGGCCAAGTTTGGACAACACTGCTCTAGATGACTTAGTAGTCAGATGTGCCTTACCATGAGTCTGTTCCTGATTTGGGCAGCATGCTATCAATAAAAATGTGTGTTTGTGGAGGACTTCCTGGTGAAGATGGCGGTCTGAAGACAGCTCTGTGTAAAGTGGAGCTGATGTTTGTGGAATTTAATAAGGAACCGACTAACGCATTGGCTTCTACCATCCTCTCTGGACAAAAGAGAGAGACGATGAGATTGCACAAGCTGTTTCTCCTTATGATTGTTCCTTTTCCTCATGGAGAGACCGCAAGAAGAAATCTCAGGTGGAGGGAAATTGAGAGATGGGGTTTTTTTTATAAATTTTTATAAAATAGATTTATTTTTATAATTTTAAAGAACTTAAACAGCAAAAAGTAAGACAAGGTTTTGGCTAAGTTTTTAAATGTATTAAGGGCTCAGAAAGCATTGGTAATTGGATTTTCAATATTAACACTCTGAAATTACTCTTAAAGAATAATTGCATGTTTGTAGGAAAGAGAAATTGTTTTTGAGACTGAAGAGATAATAAGTAATTTAAAATGGCGTTTAGAGATATCTTTGAGGAACTGCATTGGGATATTGAATCAATTATGTCAGCTATGTTGTGTTTTTCTGAGAACAAACTGTTATAGAACAAGATGTTATAGAACAAGATATGCAGCAAAACTTACCTGATGAAAACATGGATGAGAATCTGAAGAAGAACTTTTCACCAAAGAAAAAACTGGATGAGAATTTGATAATTAAGAAGGAAGTAAAAATGACAATCCTAGAGCGCAATTGGAATAATTTCTTTTTGTTGGAGTCACAAGACAGATTGTCTAAAGTACTGAAGAAAATTCCAACAAAGGTCAACTTCCATCTGAATGGATTACAGAGAAAGATTGTTCTGTATGGAAGAAAAAAGGAATATAAAATCAGTTTATTCGACCAGGAATAAAATGGGACATGTTATTCTGGCTGGTTCTTTTTGAATTTGCAGATATTTTAACTAGAAAAAAATGTGGTACATTGGGCTTGTTTATACTTAATAAGGTGTTTAAGTTATTTCCTTTGTTATTTTATGTATCTTAATTTCATAGTATTCAAACTGGCTGTGTATTTAATTGTCTTTTTATTTTAAGTAAGGAAGTTTGATCTTGTTTTCTTTAAAAGATAAACTGTTTCTGTTATACTAAATTTCAGTCTTTTGTGGATTTGCTTATGGTTTGTTGAGATATGGAACGTATATCAGAATGGCATAAGTTGTTATTTAGGGTAAAATGTTGTTTATAGGAGCTTGTTTTGTGGTAAAGAAAAAACTGTCTCTTTTTGTTATGTTAAACCGTTCTTTTTTGTTTATATTGGGATATTGGGACCATTTTATGCCTTTTAAATTAGATTCTGTTTTAGCTAAGAGTGGATATGTGGAATGTTGAATTCTATATATGTTAACTAATGTTAATATTTTAGAGCCCTGTTTGGATTTTTTGCTGAGAATTGGATGGGAGAAGAGGTTATTTATTTGATTTGCCTATTGTTAAGAGATGGGTTATGGAACAAAGAGTCGTATATTGGCTAAATAAGAAGAGGTAAAGAGATTATAGAATTGTTTATACTTGTCATGACGACGGTGGGAGGTCCTTTTCTAACAGGTAGAAAACAACACGTGAGGTTAGGCAAAATTACATCCGGTACCCGGTTAATCAGTACTGGTGCCCCTCAGGGATGTGTGCTCTCCCCGTTGCTTTTCTCCCTTTATACCAATGACTGCATTTCAAAAGACTCTTCTGTTAAAATCTTGAAATATGCGGATGATACAACTGTCATTGGTCTAATTCGAAATGGAAATGAGTCAGCATAAAAACGGGAGGTTCAACAGCTGGTCTTGTGGTGTGGTTGTAATAACTTGGAATTGAACACACTTAAAACTGTGGAGATGATTGTGGACTTTAGGAAGAATCCTTCTAATACTCCTTCCCTTACCATACTCAACAGCCCAGTATCAGTGGTAGAGTCCTTCAAGTTCCTGGGTTCTATACTTTCCCAAGACCTGAAATGGACGTTTAACATCACAGCCATCATTAAAAAGGCACAGCAAAGGATGTTTTTTCTGCGGCAACTTAGGAAGTTTAAATTATCCCAGGAGCTCTTGGTACAGTTTTACAGGGGAATCATTGAGTCTGTTATCTGCTCCTCTATAACTGTCTGGTTTGATTCTGCAACCAAACAGGACAGATTCAGACTCCAACGGATAGTTAAATCTGCAGAAAGGATAATTGCAACCCGTCTGCCTTCTATAGAAGAACTGTATACTGTGCGGGTCAAAAGGAGGGCAGAGGGGATATCTGCAGACTCTTCTCATCCTGGATATAACCTGTTCCAACTTCTTCCTTCGGGACGGTGCTATAGAGCTCCATATGTTAAAACATCTAGACATCGGAATAGTTTTTTCCCTTGTGCCATTCCTCTGTTAAACACTGTATGATTTGATATGTACTGGACAGTGGCTTCTTCTTTGGAAAAGTTATTTTATTGGGCAGTGTTATTGTTACTGTTTATTAATTTTTGTTGCTATCCAAACGCACCATTGATCTTGCTGTTCATCACCGAAGACAAATTCCTTGTGTATATTTTATACTTGGTCATTAAAGTATTTGTATTGTATTGTATTGTATTGTATTGGAGGGGAAGGTTTTTTTAAAATTTTGTTTTGTTTTCTTAAAACTTTTTTTTTCACTTGTATTCTTTTATTGTTCTACCTAAAACTCTTAATAAAATTATTGGGGGGAAAACAAAACAAAACAAAAGTGGGTATTTGTGGGCTTAGCTTGGTTATTCAGTAGAAAATTAATGGTGATGATGAAGTAAATTCTTTTCATCATAACAGAGTAGTGACATTTAACATGCTCTCACTTCTGATCAGTTGTATTTGCTAAGAGATTTATACAAAAGGTGTGCCCTAGCTTTCTATTTCATTGTTGATCATGAGAGGTTGCTTAGGAGTAATACTACCAATGGGCCTATATATTTCATAGCCTCAATGGAATTGCCAACCGTTTGCCTAGAAAGTTCAACTGAATTTCTACAAAACTGAAGAGTTTAATACTACATGTGTGATAGGTTCAGCTGCTCTAGTCTTTCAAGGCCAGAGTCATGTAGCAAAAAGCCACAAAGTTCTTCCCTACAAAATGTGAATATTTTTTCTCTGAATGGCTGGCAAATAGTTATACTAGATGAAAACCCAGCTGTTCCTTTCCTCATCTGAAAGCTGATTATATTCTTAAACTCAGGAATTGAATTATACAAGTTTAGTGACTTTTACAATAAGCTGACCCTTTATGAATTTCTCTTTTTTCTTTAATGAACGTAAAGTAAATATAAGGTCTTCCTCAAACTGAGCTCAACTCCTGGTGACTTCATGGAAACATGTTTCCATGTAGTTTTCATGGGACTGCTATGAAAATGGTTTACAGTTGCCCTCTTCTGGGATGTTTTTTGTCTCTCCAGTCTAGCTTACACATCTTGTATTATTTGGTCTCCCATCCAAATCCTAACCAAGCTGAACCCAGCTTAGCTTCCAAGATCAGACAAGTGCTGCCACCTGCTGGAACTTACTGAATCTACTCAACTGAAACGTGTGTTTTGGTTTTGCTTATAGTAGAGCCTTTCCTCAATTGAATCCATCTACAACAGATACCTATCCCATGCCTAAGGCATCCTTAAGTTGTTCTTAGCTGGTCTGATGTTAAAGCAATGTTTCCCTCCTTGCTTGGTGAGGAGCCTAACAGACCTTCACTGCTCTGCTCTCTTCTCCTTGGCTGATCGGGTGGTGCCTGTGTTTGATCAGCCTCATGTGATTCCTGGCTTGGTGTCTCCTGAGGGTGACATTCCACAGGCTCAGCTGGAGCAGCTTCTTCAGGGTCAAATTCAGAATTTGGGTCCTGAGCCTGGGCCATGACAGAAGTCATAAAAAGGGCGGTTTACAAGTGTAAAAATCTAAATCTCCTACAGATCCAGCCCTAAGCTCCTTAGTTTGGGGGGAATGAAACTGAATATCTTTAAACAAGTAGCAAGCAATGATTTGCAGCTTATTCTACTTCCCTTGTTTGGAAGTACGGAAAACTGCTTGTTATACACTGTTCCACCTTCATATGTCTTGAGATTTCTTTTAACATTTAATGAATTAGGTCTACCCTTATTCAAATTTTGTCTATGTAATCCTGTTTTTTAATTACTCAAATGAGAGATACAATAAGTTTGTATTTTATTATTCCAGGCTTTGACTGTTGTCTTGTCCCTAACTTCAAATTCAATGGAAGAGTTTAGGCTTAAGGTCTAATTCCTCCTTGTTCTATATATCCATATATACCAATTCAAGGTGCTTGACACCACACCATGATTTTTGGTTCAAAAGATATGCTAACCTTGGAGTGTAGATAAAGACATGGGGCAAAAACACCCTTTGTAGTTTTTTAATCTAGCCCTCAAGATTCCATACAGTGTAGAATTGAAAGACATGGGTAAGAATTGTCTCTTTCTAATTATAATTAAGAGGTTCCAGATGGCCAAGAGGGTGGGGGTCATTCTTCTTTCAGGAGGCAAGTTATTCCAGAGGAGGGGAACTGCTATAGAGAATGCCCATAGTCAGGCATCCTCCTGCCATATTTCCAGGAGGAGAGGGCTCTTAGCAGGATCTCCTTGTTTATTGGATTGGATGAGCAGAAATTATGGGGGAAAGGCACTCTCTAAGATATCTAGGCCCTGAACAATATAGGAATTTATAGGTAGTGTCCAGCACCTTGAATTGCACTTCAAAATCTACTGGTACCCAGTGCAATGTGGCAGTACTGTAATTGATCATTAAGCACATGAGCCACCTGAAGTTTCTGGATGATATTCAAGGACAGCCCCATGTAGAATGAATTGTAATTATCTAATTTACAGATGACAAGGATATGAGGGACCATCTTCCATGCATCCTGTTCGAGGTAAGGCCTCAACTGGCACACTAGCCACAGCTCTGCAAAAACCCTCCTGAGTACAACATATTCTTTGAGTAGTAGACATGAGTCCAGGAGGAATCCTAGATCTCAAGTCTGGTCTTTTGTGCGGAGTGCAGGCCCATGAAGAGTCAAGAAGGAACAATCCTTGAATTAGTTGGCTTCTGAATCAACATCTTGCCTGAGTTGAGTCTGGGCCTGTTTTCCCCATTCAGACCTTGAAAGCCCCCTGATGCTGGGTGATGATTATGTGCCATCAAGTCATTGTCAACTCTTAGCAACTACATAGATACATTTTCTTCATGACAATATGTCCCTAACCTGGTCTTTCAGGTCTTCCAACAGTGTACTCATTGCCATTGTAGCTGAGTCAATCAACTTTGCTGCTGGCCTTCCTCTTCTTTTCTTTCATTCTACCTTTTCCAACATTAGAACCTTCTCCAGAGAGCTAGGTATTCACATAATGTGTCTCAAGTAGGATAATTTGAGCCTGGTTATTTGTGCCTCAAGTGAGAATTATTTTATATTAATAAGATTGTTGAGACGTTTGCTAAGCCGGAATTCCATCCTCCCTTCCTTGCCCACCACACTCTATTCTCCTTTATGCTGCTGATGCAGCCATATTGTCTGTAACTCAAGTAGGCCTCCGAAAATGCCTTAAAGGTCTATCACTTTACTGCTCTAGAGGACACCTTGAAATAAATTACTCCAAAACAAAAGTAGTGGTATTCTCTAGAAAATGCTTTAAGGCCCCACCTAGATGAACAATTAACAGCAAACCCATCAAGCAGGTAATATCCTTTAAATATCTAGGTCTCTATTTTCAATCTTCTACATGCTGGTCTACCTAGACAACGAGAGTTTTTAGTAAAAGTCCCAAAAGCATCCCTTGCAATCACTAAATTTGCAGATCTATTTGGCATCAATTATGTCCCCGCAGCTATTAAACTATTTAAAGCTAAAGTTTTCGGTCTGATGCTATATGGTGCTCAGCTGAATATTTATAAGGAGTCTCCTAGTTTAGAAACTATTCAATCAAAATTTCTGAAAAATTTACGAGTTTCTTATTCAACTTCCAATGCTCTAACATGACTAGAATTAGGCTGCACTTCCTTTGGGGCCTGATTAAGACTGTTGTCTTAGATTCTGGCTGAAGCAAGTCTACTGGGGAACTTCCTTAGTTTATCTCACCTTGCTGGATAGATTCTCTTCCAACCTAAGGCAGCAAATTAATGATGATTTGACATATTGTTTTCTTACCTTGTCCGCACTACCTGCTTTGGGACTTGATAAAACCATGACTGAACTAAAACAGAGGACTTGGGATCTAGATATCCAGAATGACACAGCCAGTCTCCCATCCCCTGTATAGTACAATTGCTCCTCTTCCCTGATCTGTCCCTAGATATTTCTATAGCATCTTATATGCTCCACATAGAAGACTATTTACTTTGGCCTGAATTGGGGTGCTACTTATTAGGGCAACAATATTTGTTCAGTTTAATGGCATGATATTTAGGCATCCCATTTGAAAGCCAAACTTGTTTCTGTTCAGGCTTGGGGGTAGAATCTGTCTCACATGTGCTATTAAAATGTCCATTGTATACCCAATGGCGATGAAGTTTAATATTCCCAATTGTTAATAATTCTAATTCCTATTGTGAATAGGAGGCTTTTACCCTTCTCCTACTCAAAATTATATCATGGAAACTGGCTAGCTTTCTTCTTCTTCAGCTTAACTTGGAACTTGCACATGAGCAGTTTGTGATCTGTTCCACAGTCAGCACCTGGCTGTATCGCTGATGCTGTGATTGAGCTCCTCTACCTCCTTTTAGCAATAATATGGTCAATGTGATTTCTATGTACCCCATCTGTGCATGTATAAGGTGTTGTTTTGGTTGTTTGAAGACAGTATTAGCTATGAAGAAATCATAGAACTGGCAGAAACTGAGAATCTGTCTGCTTCATTTTGGTTTCCTAAGCCATGCAATCCAAAAACATTTTCTTCTTTAATGTTTCCAACTTTGCATTCTATCTCCCAATGGGCCAGGGGTGGAGATATGTAACTGGGTATAATAAGAGTCACTTGGTTGATATGGGTGGCTATAGAAATTAAAATAAATAAATAATAAATATTGATAATACCTCACATTAAACTGACAGATGACTTCTCCCAGAGACTTCATATAGATTTTGAACAGGGTAGGGGAAAGGACTGAACCCTGAGGTACTTCATAGCAAAGTGTAACTGTCATAACCGACCCCACAACCACCATAAGGACTTGTCTGCTTAAGTGAGAGCAGAACCACCACAACTTTGTGCTCCAACTCCAAATCCTTGCAAGGATACTGTGGCTGACAGTACTGAAACCTGCTGAAAGTTCTAGAACAAGGAGGTTGCCCCCCCATGAATCCAAGTCCCTCTAAAAGTCAGCCATGAGAGTGACCAATGCAGTTTCTCTCCCATGCTAAGTTCTGAATCCAGATTGCATGCGTCTAGGTAATCTGTATTCTCCAGGGCCCTATACAACTGCATACCCACTAATTTTTCAGTAACTTTTTCCGGAAAGCAAAGTTTAGAAATAGAACAAAAGTTGTTGAATCTTATCGGATCCAGGCCTGGCCTCTTGAAGAATGGGCAAACTAATGCTTAAGTGCCACTTGCATCTCCCCTTGCCTTAAAGAGGCATTGATTATAGTCCATATCTGACTCCCAGTCCTCTCCCTAGCTGATTTTATAAGCCGTACGGGGCAGAGCTCCAATCCGCAAGTGATGGAGCTAAGATTATAGAAAAATCTATCCACTTTCTCAGGATCCCAAGGCTCAAAAACCTCCCAGGTAACAAGACACTGTCCCTGCAATATCCATAGATTGTAATTTGGAGGGAATGTGACCAATTTTATCCGCAACATGCTCAGCCAGACTATTACAAATGACTGAATCTTCCGGCCTGTTTTCCCAAAAGAGTCTGGGACATTTTAAGCAGTTCAACTAGCCGACATTCTGCAGAAAAATATTTCTGTCACCTTTAACACCTGGGAGTAGGCTTGAATTTAGGCTCTCGCTCTTCGCCCACTTCATTTCCTGGAGGTCGATACCGAGGTGCATGGGATTGACAGGCAGGGAGAGGCCACTCTGAAGTGAACCTGTCAAGCCCCTTAGTTGTCTCTGTGTTCCAAACATTCAACCAGGTGTCCAACAGGGTTGCCCTCCAGATAACCAGGAAACTCCCTGAGCACTGTAAGGAAATCTGTGGGATCCATCAGATAGCTGGGGTGGGTCATTTTATTGGGCCCCTACTCCCTGCAGAGATTGGTGGCTCCAATTAATCCGTCACAAGGAAGTGCTCAGCTCTGCCATGACTGAACACCAGAAATAAAGTCTGGCCAGCTGCATGAGTCAGACTACTTATTAGTTGAGAAGCCCATGCTGCTCATAGTGGCCATGAATGTTTGAGCCACCTTCAATCTCAAGTACTACCAGTCTGGATGAATCCACACTCCCCTTGTAATGAGATCACCCAGCTCAGTAAGAGAAGCTGCCATGCAGCTGGGAGGATGACACAATAGCAGCACCTCAGCTTGTCCCTTTGCCCCGACATTACAAGTGAGGCTTCAGGTCTAGTTACTTGCAAAATAGCACTCCTTGCAACTGCTAGGGTCTCCCAGACAGATCTCCATGACCTGCCTACCATCCCCTGCCCCAAATCCAGCCAGGTCTCAGTGATACATGCTAGATCTGTCCTCTGGTCTGTGATTAGATTGTGGACCAGGACAATTTTATTACCTGGTGTTTGGTACCATCATTCTTAGCCTAGAGGGCTTAGCAAACTGATTGCCTGGCTCCCAAATTGAGACAGGGGGCCAGAAGTAGAGATTGGAATCAAATTTCCTTTCTTTCCCTGGAATGTTTTGTCCCCAATTTCCACCATACTTCTGCAGTCCATCACTACTGTTATCATCCCTCCATTTTTACTGCCTCTGTAATCAAGTCCTCTCTACTCTCCCAAACATCTGTCGTCAGTCACACAGCTCAACCCAAGAACAGTCCCTCTTCTCAATCCCAGCCATGCCAATGCCAGTAACAGGAGCAACAATCATAACAGTGACAGAACAACTTTATTTAATTTGATTTGCAAAATGTTTCTTCTAAGATTGTGTTCAGAGGATCCTTTTTCAGAGATGGGGACAATTTTTAAACGCTACTTGTAGTTTTATTTTAAAAAAGTAAAACCTTATTAAAACTGTAGGGATAGGTGGAAGAATGGATGTTCTGAACAACACTGAAGATGTTTTTGATTTTATAATGTACATGAAGATGTGGAGTGCTGGAAGATACTTAACTTCTGTTTCTTATCATAGATTTTAATATGAATATTTGTAAGAAACAATTAAAGTTGTTGGGAAGATAACCAAGACAAGCTTATAAAATATTTTGTAAATTAAAACAGCTTTTTGCTGCTGTTTTTGTTAAAACCTTATTCATGTATTTAAATTATATAAAATAAATGAACTACAGAACAATTACATTTCCTCTTGCCCATTTACCTATCCTTTTCCATCACTCTGCCACAGTCCTCTCAATATATAATGAGTACATAATTGACTGAACATTTCTGAAAATAATAGAAATGAACAAACTATAAACAACAAACAAGACAAAAAATTGTTTCTCTTCTCAGCCATTCTACAACTCAAAGGAATGGTTCTGTATCTTCATGTTTGCTCTAAACACAGCTAGTAGGAATTAAACCCCATGGAACATAGTGGCATTTGCATCTGAGGGAATATTCATAGAACTCTACTACTATAATTTATACATTATCATTAATACAGATAACATTTAATCTTAACCAAACTTTAAAAAAATAAAAGAATTTGTAATCAAAATGATTTTTTCTTGATTTATAGAACAAAAATAATATGTCACTTAGAAAATCATTTTATGGTAAACCATGCTCAGTGTAGGACGAAAGTTTTAAGAAAATAAAGAAATGAAATATTATGTTCACATATGACAATAAATACCTTATAAAACAAACAGGCAAAGGCTTAGCATCTAGTAAAGTGGAATCACAAGAGCAACGATGTAGTTTAGTTGTGCTAACTGCTGTCACACTCACCAAAATTAGAAATAGCACACTTGGAAAACTTCACACATGATAGCACAACGTCATTAGCAAATGCAGCTATAGAATGTTAAAAACAACAACAACATACTGACATATGTATATTGGATGAAAAACACTTCAGAATCTTGTAGCAAATTGATTATTTAGCTAAACCTACCATACAATTCCAGATGAGTAGCCATTTCAATCTGTAGCAGCAACTATATAAAAACTACTCTGGCATCTCCAGACACTAACGGGTTTATGTTGCATGAACATTTGTGCTTCACTGCATTCCTATTCATGAACAGACAGTATAATGTACTTGGGAGGGATCACAGCTCAGTGCTAGAGTGCACATCTTGTATTCAAAAGGTTTCAAAATTAACTCCTTGCATTTCTAGGTAAAAAGGAATCCCAGATAAAAACGAAAAACCTCTAGGGACCAGAGACATCTGCTGCTTGTCTGAGTAAGTAGTCCTGGCTGACTGAGTCAGTATAAGACTGCTTTATATATTATGTGTGTTATAGCTTGGATATTTCAAAGTAAAAATGGCATTTCTGACTAACCGGTTTAGGCATAACAGTGCATTGACTCATTTTCATGGGCACGCACATGAAAATACTACAAAGTAGCTCGTACAACCTATGTTGCATCTTTTGTCTGATCTTATGACCATATCAGCTGCTCGATCACTCCCCAGGTGGGTTTGGTAAGTTTTGAGGAGAAAATAATTTAATAGCCAAGAAAGGAATAATATTTCAGGCCTGCATATCCTACTAAGTCATGGTTTGTCAATGACACAATAGCCAGGATTACATATAATGCTATGCAATAAATATGGTTTACAAATCAGAATCGGAAACTTCACCTACTGCTCCAAGCCCAAACTAAATGAACCACATTATTACTGGATTCCCACTATGTTATGTTAAGGTTTGTGGTATATTTACTCAATAAGCTATAGTTTTCTGGGTTAAACGAACATAAACAAAACCTAAATAAACTGCAGTATGGCTTTGTGTGATATGTGAACCCAGCCACAGCTACTGACAGCAGCAGAGCCTGTGTAATATTGCTGTCTGAAATTATTACCCTCCTAAATGGCCACTGTTAATGGACATTTGAGATTTTGTAGAACATGGAAAATGGCAGGAAGAAAAGGCAATTCCTTACAAATATAGAGCATTCCAAGCATGCAATAAGTCACTGACTGCTTTGTAATTTGTCAACAGCAAAGTCCCCCTTGAGTTAAGCTTCTCTTGATGACTTCGTGGATGTGCCAATGCAGTTTTCTTGCATTCCTCAGTACTACTTTGCCACTGTCTTTTTCAGGGAATGCATTTCTCAGTTTTTAGTCTAGCCTTCAGCACCTTATAGGCAGAACAAGGTACACAGTGCAAATACTGGACCCCAGGCCAAGTGATGCGGTCAAAGTCGTGACCCAGTGCGGAGGTTGTGTGGGCCTGGATGGGGAGGAACAGACTCAGGCTCAATGCAGACAAGACTGAGCTGCTTTGTTTGTTTAGCCTTCTGGTTCCAGGGAGACTTCATCTTTAGTCTTTAATGGGGTTGCACTTCCATGTGTAAGATTGTTGTACAATCTGGGGGTCCTCTTGGACTCATAGCTCCTGCTTAAAGAGCAGGTGGGAGCTGTGGCTGAGGGGGCCTTTGTGCAGGTTCAACTTGTGTCCATTCCTGAACCAGGAGGGTCTTCAGGGAGTCACTCACACCATGATCACCTCTCCATTGGATTACTTTAATACGCTGTATATGGGGCTGCCCTCGAAGACCACTTGGAAATACAGCTGATGTAGAATGCAGCAGCATGGGCAATGATGGGTATATTGCAGTATGGACATAAGTCCCCGCTGCTTTGTGAGCTGCACTGTTTCCAATTGGCTTCCAGGTGCAATTAAAGGTGCTGGTTATCATCCATAAAACCCTGCATGGCATAGAGCCTTGTTACTTGAGAAACTGCCTGTCTCCATATACTTCATCCGGTCAGGTCAACTAGAGTGGGCACACGTTATACACACACACCACATATGTATTGCCTTTGAGTCAGTGTTGACTCCTTGTGACTACCTGGACAAGCCCTTGCAGTTTTCTTGGCAAATTTCGGAAGTGGTTTGCCATTGCTGTCTTCCGAGGGCTAAGAGAGAGTGACATTGGCATCATGTCTCAGGCAGGTCTAGAACTCACAACTTCCCACTTTCTAGCCTGGTGCCTTAACCACTACACCAAACTGGCTGTCATCTTATAGGACCTAGGAAATGTGCCTTCTCGGCAATGGCTCCTGTCTTTTGGAATATCTCCCCAGAGATTTGTACTGCTCCCACCTTCTGACTTTTCACAAACTGCTTAAGACTTGGTTGTTCTTTCAGGTCCTTGGCTAGAATGGCAGCCAGGCCCCTTTGGTTGGTTACTGGCTGCTTTGTTTTTTAGGTTTTGGTTTCTGGTCAGTTCTTTTCTTTTTCTACATATTTTGCTTTTTTTTTAATTTTTATCTTTAGGCTGCACAGTGTTGCTAGAGTCAGGCGGCCTCAAAATTTAAATAATAAAAATATGGGAACACAGAAGAAAATGCTTTCATGGGCCCATTATAACAGGAGCAGTTTTTGTGTAATGGGGGTATTGGCTGGTAGCAGATCTGTGCTTCAGCTGTGGGGACATGTGATCTGATTGTGTTTTGAGTGGGAGATCTTATCTAAAATTCATGCACATTTAAACTGTTTTAATTCTACTAGATCCAGCCTTTACCTAGACACATCTAATTTTGGATGAGATGACTCAGAGCAATGAACTACAAAGACCTGGCAGTGTTCCAACCACCAGAATTTCATCTTCCCTCATCACAGCAGCAGTCAACAAACGTTGCAGGAAATTCACAGATTTACTCAGCCACTTTGCCCAGTGCTTTCAGAACTAAGTTTTCGAATTCTTGGTGGCTGTCTTTGTTCAATGGTACCTCATAGGATTAACCCAATTGCCTTGTTTTGCCCAACATACCCAACCATAGGTTAACGATGCTGCCTGGATCTACCCTGCAGTTTGCTACCTTTGTTCACAGGGCGTACACGCTAAGCAATCAAATTTTAGTCCAGGAACTCCTACCTAGTTGGCAACCTGACGGTCAGTGCATCCTGCGAATCCTGAAATATGGGTTGAAGAAGGTTAACCTAACCTTAGCCGAGCGTCTCTTGAGAATACTGCAGAAACTAGGAGAGGGGGAAGTATGAATTACTGTGCCGTAGGAACCAGGAGGGGCAAACCATATTACAGCTCCTCCAACATACGTAACCGATATTTGTCTTTTAAAGGCGGAACTGAGGCGTCACAACCTGAAACTCTACAACAAGCGAATTACCGCGTCTCCACTCGACCCAGGCGGTAAATAGGCGTCTGGCTACGCGCATGCGCCATCAATGCTTAGCTCCGAAGCGGCTTTCAAAACGGGAAAGATAAGAAGGAAAGCCCGGCGAGGCTTCTGCGCTTGCTCGACTCTTTCTCCCCCTCCCTGCCCAGCTGAGCTCCTCCCATAGGGAAAAAGAAGAAACTGCGCTGCGTCTCTCTCTGAAATTGGCGGGAGGTGGAGAAGGTGAGAGTAAGGGGGAAAGGAGGAGGGAAAAGAGAGAAATGGAAGGGAAGGAAGAGGGACGCGGTGTTCTCAAGACTGGAGAGGCAGGCAGCCATGCATGGAAACTGGTCTCTCCCTTCGCCCGAGGGCCTCTCCTCCTCCCCTCCCAGGCAGCAACTACGTCAGGGCGAGCTGTATTTTGATGGAGCCGTTTGCAAAACTCCTGTTCTGGCCGACTGCCTGCATTAAAGGTTGCTCAGTAATTGCACTGATACGTCCTTTAGGCTGGTCGTTGCCCATTCGTGTGTCCCTACCCAGACTGACGCCCTGCCCTCTCCCCCCAGCCTTATTTTTCCCGCCCCTTTTCCTAAGCACCCAGCAAAATCGGTGCACCTGAAGATAACTGGGTGTGAATTCAAACGATTCCCTTGGCTAGCGCAGTCTTGTCGGATGAGTGTGCCAAGTCCAGGAGTTGCACAACTTTCTTTTTTTAAAAAAGCAAGAGGCTGTAAAGAATTTGTCTCCCCCTACTCCTGGCCTGCAAAATACTGTGGAAAAGTGTCACCCTCCCCAACCCTATCCCATGCTGCTTTCTCTGAGGAAAAGAGTGGACACATCATAGCTTGGATTGGACCCACAGTGCTACCTAGAGGTATAATGTGAGTGATAGTCTCTAGTCACTTACCCATGCTCTGAATAGTGCAACATAAAGCATTGTTCATAAAAGGAGCTGCAATCTCATCTTGTTTGCTTGTCTTGGTGATGTGGCATTGGGGATATTAGACCCTGCTAGTGCAGGCTTCCACATTAAGCTAGGAGCTGTGAATGCACAGCATGCAAATCCATGTTCAATTCTTGGTTTGCACAGTACATGGAACCAAAGACCAACTATAAGCCAAGCTACCTTTTAGCTTAGTGTGTTGTATAACTATACCCACAGAGAGTAACAGGCAAAGGTGGCATGCTGCAAGAATTAACAATTTAATCCACTAACAGAATATGAAGTTGTTGCATCATACTAAATTACAATGTCATTTGTTTGGTTATGTCTACCACTGTGATTTATAAAACAGAATTTATGACTTAATATGTTGCATGAACCCCACTAGTTGTGCCTTAAACAATGGTTTAACATTTGAATTCGGCTTCTTTGTTCAAGCTTCATTGTTGAAGAAAATTTATGTGAGATGGGCAGCCATACAAATGTGACAAACAAATAATTTATGGAAGCCACTGTGTTTATGAGGGCCAATTGGAAGCCTATGGAAAGTCTAAAAGTAGGTTATTAAGGCACCTTTCTCTGACTGTTCTCAGTGCTTTGTTTTAAAGACATACATGGGATCTCAAACTACTGCATTAGAGTGTCCATTGTTCTAGTCAACCGCATCCTCCTTCACATTTCTCTTCTCACCTGTTCCACCTCCAACAAATAGTGCTCTGAACAGATCCAGTCTTCACTGGGCTGTTCTTTTGTATCTGATATATGACTGCAAAATAGCCCTTTACTATTGCTTTCTTTTTTATTTCCATTTGTGTGAAGTGGGGCCTACACAAAATAGTTTAGTAATGTATATTTTGACTTCAACTCTCACAATTCCAACAGCTGTGCCTGCTAAGTATTATGGAAACTGAAGCCCAACACATCTGGAAGACAGGTTGAGAAAGATTGCTGTTGGAGATCGTAATCAACATCTGGTATATGCCTGATGACTACCCAGATGTTGGTGGGATTAGGCTAGCTAGAATCTATAATATTGACATTATACTAGTTGCAGAAACCTAAATATTTATTATGACCTTTAAGCCTGTAAACACTATGGAGTTTATGACTTTCTGCATAAATAAGTTCCACGTACTTTAATTTTTCAAGGGTGACTCCTGTGCCTCTTGGTTCCAATATGAGGAAAAAGAGCCTTTTAATGCTGGTCTCATATTTATGGACCTGTAGTCCAGTGGAGGTTTACCTGTCCCAATAATTGTAAATGTTCAAGTGGAGATTAAAAACCTATTTTTAAATTTCATTTTTCTTATAAGTTTATTTTGTACTGTTTATTGATTGAATGCTACATTTGTCATTTTCACTGCTTTTTAAATGTTTTATTACTATTCTGTATTTATGTAACTGAAATTGTTGATGAGGGCTTGATCTTAAAAGACAATCTTAAATATTTTAATTAATTGAATAAGTATAATAGGAACAATTGAATAGTCTGGAAATAAAAATGCTGTGATAGTAATAAGACCATTCTGCCCCCCCCCCCCACCTTTGGAGTTCTTTCAAGCAACCATACCGTGGAAAATTTTGTTTATCATAAATGGCTAAAATCTGTGCAAATAAGAATTCCTAGAACTGAAGCATTAAACAATAATGGATCTTTAAATAAGTTCAGAATACACTAAGCCCTTCCGAAATTGGGCATCTTCCAGGCCTGTGGACTTCAGCTCCCAGAATTCTTAGTAGTTTTGTTGGCTAGCTAGGAATTCTGGGAATTAGATAAAGGGTTTCCAAATTGGAAAATAACTAAATGATTAATGGTTGAAGTGCTTTATTTAAAAAAACAAAATGAAATATGCTGATCTGTAACATAAATGAATAATTCTGTATGCCATTTAATGGGAATCTTACCTGCTTGGTTATAATTTCTTCCAGAATTTTGTTTGGATCATAATCCTCAAGGTCAGTCTGGACTCAGTTTACTGAGTACTTCTGAAACAGCAAAAGAATCTTCTGATGCCTAATTTGAGTGATGTTTTATTTAAGCAAAAAGAAAAAGAGGAAGCATTTTGCATCTATCATTAGTGCATAAATGAGATATAAAAGAAAAACAACAAGGAAGTTGAATAGATATGTATATAATATAATAATATATACTCCATTAGGTGTTTGGCTATCTTTTGCTACACTTTATAGTCTGATGCAGGCAACAAAAAGACTGATTATCTTTGTAAACTATCATAAATAACCCTAGAGTGAATTACAAGTTGTGCAGACTTTGCAGAATGCAGCTAATTTTGAAAAGGTAGCATAAATAAAGACAGTCTGCAAGATAAACTGTGGACTAAATTCTAATTCTATTATTTTTTGATGCTGATATTTTATGTAGTGTTTTTAACCTGATGCTAGCTTCCCAGAGTTGCACCTGCCTTTCTTGATTGATTAAATAAATGAATACATAAATCTTCAAAACTCAGAATGTTGTTAATCTGTAGTTATATTTTAATAAATAAAAGCTTAGTTCTTAATTTTTGCAACGATTCCAGCGCATGGAAATGGAGATGTTATTTATTAGTTTCCAGTTCTGTTGTGGCTGTATATGCTTATTTGCTAAAAACAAGCTTCCTTTAAAGTGTGTGAGAATTATATCATCTGTGCTTCAGCAGTGTTGATTACAACTTTGTATCTGATCACCATAGTGAGAAACCTAGTAATTATTGATAAAGTCCAAATTCTGGAATGTAGAATTCCCAGTTTGCAATAACGTGGGACAATGATAGTATTTGTTTCTATCCACAAATCAATAATTCTGTTTAAAAATAAGGTAGATGCGTTTTTGCTGTCAGATTTACTCAGATCTATAGGCATCCTAGTTCTTAAAGTTCCTTGCTTATTCAAGCTGTGTTCATTTTGGTAAAGCAAATTGTTAAGCTGAATGCATTCCAGGTTGGAGTATAAGGAAAAATATACATTTTTATTGCCCAGTAAAGTTGCACTGAAATACATTTTTCTGTTTGGTAAGAAATTAGTACCCAGTGTTTAACTAGCGCAGAAGCTGAAAAAGTTTGTTCTTGTAGAATAGTTTACCAGACTCATGCCACAAAGTGCACAGGAATGAATTACTTCAAAAGTGTTTCCTAGCTTGGTACCCTCCAGATGTCCTTCTGTAGCAGAGTGATTAGGCATGAGTCCAATCCCTACTGTCTGTTGAATTTTCCATTTTTCTCTCTTTCCTTTCCTTTGGGAGATAGGTAATATGTTCAGAGTTCACAGTTTCTGCCAATGCTAACACTTCCATTTCTTGACAGATGTCACTTAACTTGGTTGATGCAGATTTCTTTTTGGAAGAAAATAAATTCAAGCAATATTGTACAGAATTTGTCCAACATTCACAAAGAATGGGGGATAATTGGCAATGGAGAAGCATAAAGGTATGGGCAACATATAAGTCTTAAGCCATCTGTAACAAAGACTTCCTATGAGTAGTTGTTCCCAAGTTATGATGTACTTCAATATTCATCTATACTAAGATGAAGATCCAAACTTGCATTGTTTGATTTCTGAAACCTGTTCTTGCAAGAACTATAAACAATAAGATCTCTAGCTAATTTTAGTTCTTACTTGGCCTGTTGTTCTTTTTTAAAGCACTGTATTTTCCTTAAAACATTAATGTAGTATTTAATTTCAATTATTATTTTGAAATCAAAAATATCAACATAAATGATAGGACTAGGATATTTTGAACAAGAATAAAAGTTTAAATAGACATTGAGAATTGGGTATGCTTTTCCTTTATAAATGTTTTTAATTTGTTTGTGAAAAGAATCAGAAACATATTTGCACTGGGAGAATTTCCTTTTGTTGTTGTTAATTACCTTCTACACTTTGCACAAAATTACAAAAATAACTGGTGTAGACATTTGGCATTAATTGTTATAGCATATAACTGGAGAGAATCCTATCCTTAGATTCTCTTCCAGTTAACAAAAGCTTCCTTGCCTGCTTGCCTAGAAAAGTAATTTTTTTTCTTTAAAACAAACAAAAACCTACAGTGATCAACGAAACAATGAAATTATCATAGAACACCTGAAAAGATCAAAACTAAACAAAAGCAAAGCCAAAAAAATTTTTAAAAATTAAAAAGCATTTAAGAGTGTACATATAAACTGCTTGCTTGAAGGATTTTGTGTTACAGATGACTAAGGAAATTTTTTTTTTTTCTTTTTAAGAGGGTGGGGTGTCCTTTAACACTACTGGTTTTCTTTTTGTGAAGTGTCTTGCTGTTTACTTTTCTTTATGACTAGGCAAGCCTTTTTGGCAGCCATTTTGTGAATAGACAGGCCTTTGCTGTGGCCATATTGCTATGCATATAGAACAAATGACCTAAAAATTGGGCATCTCTGCTTTAATTATTGCTTTAATCGTCTGTGATTCTCTGTGCTCTACTCTGCTGGTACTGAAATTTCTTTACCATAAATGTAATACAAATATGATAAGTACATGTTTTGCATTCAGAAGCTCTCAGATCCCTTCCCTGGCATCTGAAGGTAGGCTAGGAAAAATGCCTTTCTGAAATCCTGGGGAGCTGCTGCCAGTCAGGGAGCTGTACACCACAGTGAGCTAGATGCACCAGTTGTCCGACTTTATACAAGGTAGTCATGTATGGTTCTGTAGTTGTACTTTAGTTCCAGATGTTTGGGCATAAGTGCTATTGGAGACTAGGAAGAGGGACTTTTAGACACACATGGACACATACACTGTTCTCTAAATTATAGCGTCTCTATTTGATACAGTGGTTTTAGGTAAATAATTTTCTAATCTTTTTAGAAAAAAATAATTAGAAATGCTTATTTCTAATGCTGTATATGCAATGGCCTTAACAAACTATAGAGACATTTCTGTTAGGATTTTTTTTACAGTTTGTTAACTTGCAAACTAAGTTTATTCCTTCCTGATTCATACTGGGTTCTTTATCACAACTTTGCTTGTTGTTAGACAGCTTCAGTACTTTCACTTCTTGAGGTTGTTTTTAGTCTAGAGAGAAGAACAAGAAGAGGGGAAAATGAGTTTTTTCTGAGTTCTTTGGAATTCCAGTACCTCTGTCAAGGTGTCCTTGCTGAAATCTGGTCAGCTTTATTCAAATGCTGCAGTTTTTCCCACCAGCCACTCTGCTCCATGGATACTTCTTTCAGATTCTACTTCCTTCTGCTGGTTCCTCAACTACAGATTCCTCTTCCAACTGTGTCTGGATTCACACAGTGTGTCCGGTCCACCCAGCAAACATACAGTACAGCAGGGTCCAGCAACCCCCAACAACGTCTTCCATTGCCTAACACTTCTGCCCTTTTATATATTTTCTTCAAATTGCAGATGGGCCTGCTATTGGGTATCTTAATTGGACACGAAGTTTCTAGATGTCTAACGTGACAATTTAGTTGGTGCTGGCAAGAAAAAAAAACTTTAAACTTGAGACCCTTTTATATTGTGCCATGTCCATCAGGGCAGCTCATCCTGCCACAAGTGCATATTAATGCAAGTGTAATTTATATGTATATATGCTTAGCAGAAAGTTCAGATGAAATTTATTTCATACAGTGTGATTTTGCTTCTAACTTTAAATGCATAAATCCAGTAATTTGCAATTTGGGGAATAGCGCACAATATTTAATGGGGGATTTTATAGCAAGCTACTGAATATGTAGGGTGTTTTTCCTACCTAGAGTCTTATGTTTTTGTTCTGCTTAGATTTGGTTTGCAACTATAGCTCCTTATTGCATGTACAGTCATAGTTTGTTCCAGCAAAGGTACATTCTGAATTTGGCTCATTAGGTTTTAGTGGGAACATAAATATAAGATAGCAGTAAAAACAACTAAGGACAATGTAATTTCCTTGAAGGAATCTATTTTGCGTTCAAATGTTTACCGACAAAAGTACATATATTGATTTATTTTAGGTAAAATCTTGATAGAAATGATAACATAGCCTATGGCACTGCTGCACATAGATAGATAGATAGATAGATAGATAGATAGATAGATAGATAGATAGATAGATAGATATGGGTAATGCTGCTTAGAAGAGAAAACTAATGTGCTGAAAAAAGACATACATTGATTTAAAATCAAAGCAAATGAAATAAACTCTGTCAGAAATGATATATTATCCAAAGAGTTAAATTTATAGTTAAATTTGCAGACTTGTCAAGTAATTTAATGGTACATTAATGGGGTTTTCACAGAGACTGTTTTGAATAGAATCCTTTTATATCAGCTGTTGCACATATGCTTTTTGTGTGTGTTTCTCTAAAATAAAACTTAATGAAACAGCTAATAAAACCCCAATTTGTTTGTGCTTTCTTTGAGAAATGAGCTCTTAATATGCAGCTACCGTTCATTACCAACCATGCATTTTGGTTGTCTTTCAGTAGATATTGTTACCGGGAATCCATACTGTGTGACACAATCCCATAACTTTTTTTTTAAATATTCACTTGTCAAGAACATGTTTAATTTTCTCAAATAAGCTAACATCTAAGAAATTTATAACAAGGTTTGGTTAATAGTAACTGGAACATTTGTCCTATTTTTGTAGGTTAAATTATATAAAGTTTTCAGTTTGTGATATGATGGATGAAAAGCCATAAATCAGACTTTCAGAAGGCTTTGTGAAGGCATAAACTATGTATAGAAGCACTTTTTCTGTTTCTTAGATCTATGCCTCATATTGCAACTGCATGTTACTAGTTAGAAGACAGGGTTAATAGGACAATGTAATTCTGGGTAGTTAACTGCTGGTTGGAAAACTGCAACAAGCAGATCCCCCCCCCCTTTTTTTGTACCATGGCTTAATTGGTATAATGCAGGAATTATTGGATCACAATACCCAGAATTTCCTATCAGTATAGCCAATGATGAAGAATGCTGGGATTTGTAATTCTCTGACATCTGGAGATTGTTCATCCTTGAATGCTCACTAATGAGAACATTACTGTACATTCTTTGGAGTTGAAGGCTGCATATGAGTTTTGAAAAATGTATCAGGAACAATTTGGGGGTATGGAGGAAAGTGATCAAAGCAGCAAGTGAGTATGTCTAGAGTAGAAATTCTTGAATCTCATCAATCTTTTTTAAAAAAATTAATTCCCTTCTATTATCCACACTATAATCCAACTTTTCCATTTTATTCAGTCTTAAAACCTCTACATTTTTTTGACTTATCAAAAATTAATAGCAGTTGTGGGCAACACAAAACCTGAGTGAAGAACAGCAGTGTGTATCCATGATATAGAGCAGAAATAGGTAACCTAGAATATCCCCAGATTATTGTGCTGAACTAAATTCTACAACTTGCAGTTGCTTAATTCTCAACAGCATATTTTTAGTCTTGTCATGTTCCCACTCACCCAAAATGGAATCTAGACATATTCCTTGCAGTCCTTGGAGACCAAACAAATAAAAAAAGTAAAGTGATTCCTAATTGTTGGAAGGAACCCTCTCTACCTTTATACAAAGCTACAGCAGCAGTAATATAAACAGCAGTTGATTGATTATGTGCCATCAAGTCATTTTTGACTCCTAGTGAACACATAGATCTTCTCCATTATGTTCTATCCCTAACCTGTTCTTTCAAGTATCCCAACAATGCACTCTTCACCACCGTAATTCAATCCATCCACCTTGCTGCTGGTTATCGTCTTCTCTTTCCTTCCACCTTTCCAACATCAAAGCCTTCTTCAGAGAACTGGGTCTTTGCATAATGTGTCCGAAGTAAGATAATTTGAGCCTGGTCATTTGTGCCTGGACTGAGAATTCTAGGTTGATTTGTTCAATGACCCACAGTTTTCTTGGCTGTCCACATTATTCTCAGGAGTCTTCTCTAACACCAAAGTTCAAAGGCATCAGTACTCTTCCTATCCTGCTTCTTTAAAGTCTAACTTTTTGCTTCCATAGAGTATCATAGGGAATACCATGGCTTGCACGATTCTGAGCTTTATAGATATAGAAGGAACATCATGGCATTTGAGTATTTTTTACAAGGCCTTCATGGCTGCTCTACCAAGTGCTAGTCTGTGGTGTATTTCTTGACTGCTTGTTCCTTTAATGTTGATGGTTGATCCTAAAAGGCTGAAGCTGTCCACCAATTTGATATCTTCATTGCCAATTCTAAGGCTGTTCTAACTGTTGTCATTAGTTTGGTCTTTATATTGAATTTTAGTCCCATTTTTTCACTGTGCTCTTTGACTTTTAGTACTAGGGCTTGCAGATCCTTTGCATTTTCGGCTGTCAGGGTAGTGTCATCAGCATAGTGCAGGTTATTGATGTTTCTTCCTCCAGTTTTAAAACCCCACTCATCTTCTAATCCAGCTTCCCTTAATATATATGCAGCATGTAGGTTGAATAAATAAGGGGAGAATATGCAGCAAGTACTGTGGCTTCCTGATGCATATATACATTTCTCATGAGGACAATGAATTTTCTGGGATTCCCATTTTTCTGAGCACTTTCCACAGCTTGATGTGATCAACACAATTGGAGGCTTTTCTGTAATTGATGAAATGCATACTGACTTCTTTTTGGTATTTGCTTTTCTCAATTATCCAGCATCAGCAATGATGTCTTGTGTTCTCTGGCCTTTTCTAAAGCCAGCTTGAACATCTAGCATCTCTTTTTCCATGGCGGGCTCTAATCTGTGTTCGATGATCCTAAGCATTATTTTGCTAGTGTGTGAAATTAAGGATATTGTTCGATAGTTTGCACACTCTGTTAAGTCTCCTTGTTTTGGTATTGGAATGTAGATTGACCTCTTCCAATCTGTTGACCACTGTGTTGTTCTCCAGATTCACTGGCATAGCTTGGTTAGAACCTTGACTGATTCTTCTTCTGTTGCTTGCCATATTTCAGTGGTATTGCATCACTAGGGGAAGGCCCTACTGTAGCCTTCCAATTTGATAATGACCAGAGTGTTGATTTACCTTCATCTTCTAGTACTAGAGGTTCTTGTAAGTAAACAATATTTTCTAAGGTATCTTGGATATTGATGTCTCTACTGTATAGTGTTTCAGTATACTCCATCTTCCTTTGATCTCCTTTAAATCGGTTACTATCTGTCCACTGGCGTTCTTTAGCATACCAATTTGGAGTTGGAACCTCCTTCTGAGTTTTTGAGATCTTTTGAAAGAAAGACTTTCCTTGTTTTTCCATGTGTGTTTCCATCTTCAGTGTTTTTATATATGTTGTTGTAATACTGCTTGTTGTCTCTTCTAACAGCTCTCTAAACTCTCTGTTAAATTCCTTTCTGAGATTTTTGTCTTCCTTGTCTTTGGCTTTTCTTCTAGGCAATTTCCATGGTTTGTTCTGACATCCAGTTGCTTTCTTCTCTTTCTTCATTTTTGGAAGTCTCTTTTCATGTTCATCCTTAATGACTTCTTTAAGTTCATTCCATAATTCCTCTGGTTCTTTATCAATGAGGTTCAGGGGTTCAAAGCAATTCCTGATGTTCTCCTTGAAAATGGTGGATATATGTTCAAGATCATATTGTGGAAACTGACAGGCTTTCTTCTTCTTTAGCTTAACTTGGAGCTTGCATGTGAGCAGTTCGTGATCTGTTCCACAGTCAGCACCTGACCATGTCTTTGATGCTATAATTGAGCTCCTCTGACTGCTCATTGGAAGGATTGATAATGAAGCTCAAGCTCAGATACTTTGGTCACCTAATGCAAAGAGAAGACTCTTGGAAAAGACCCTGATGCTGGGAAAGATTGAAGGCAAAAGGAGAAGGGGAAAGCAGAGGATGAGATGGTTAGGTAGCATCACTGAAGCAATGAGCATGAAACTGAGCAAACTCAGGGAGGCAGTGAAGGACAGGAAGGCCTGGCCTGATATGGTTCATGGGGTCACGAAGAGTCGGACATGACTTAACGACTGAACAACAACAAAAAACTCTTTTTATCAATAGTATAATCAATTTGATTTCTGTATACTCCATCTGGTGATGTCCATGTATAGAAGCGTTGTTTCAGTTATTTGAAGATGGCGTTAGCTATTTATTTATTTATTTATTTATATATCAAATTTGTCACCACCCATTTCATTAGAAAATGACTCTGGGCAGTTTACAGAAAAGATAAATATTAATTAAAAATACATTATAACAATTAGTCCTAAATAAATAATAAATATCTTCCAAGAAGTGATGGTAGCTAGAAATTATTAGGCTCAGGGAGCATCATCAGGGCACCAGCCACCCCCAGGGTTAGTTAAAGCTCTTCTTGCCCCACGTAAACTGGCAGAACCAGGTCCAGTTCTTTCCAGAAAGCTGGGAGTGTAAGGGCCTGCCACACCTCTGTGGGGAGAATATGATTGGAGTCCCAGTCCATCTCAGTCCCATCCCATCTCAGTCCATCTCAATTTGCTGATACTTAAGATGTCATAGTTCTTACATTACATGTTCCTATTGTAATTCTATCTTTGCAACTTCAGTTTTTCTTTTCTTGTACGGCAGCATAGCAGCTTGATGTCCTGAAGGGTTTAATCTAGCCATGTCATAAACACAATTAGTACTCTGAAAGATCCTCAACTCTTCTTCAGTGGCATGTTGAGTGCCATCCGATTTGAGGGGCCCATCATCTGGTACTATATCATCAAACATTTTATATTTTCTATCCATGTGGTTTTTTGGTAAAAATATAGGAGTGGTTTACCATTGCCTTCTCCTGTGCAGAATTAATTGATACCTTTGCCATTGTTACTAAAGTGATCATCTGCCTCTGGCATCTTTCTTTTTGCTGCTGCCCAATTAGGTGCCTGCTTGCTTCAGCTGGGCAGCTGGGATGACCTTCACACCTTGGGTGGCCCTGATGGAAATATATACTCTTGGCATGTACTCCGGACATACTTTGCTCATCCCTCCCAGGAGCACCTCCCCCCTGGCCACAGTGATGCAGCACAGCAGGGCTTGGGGTGGATAAACAGCAGTACTATACCATACTTTTGTGCAACCATTCTAGGTTTACTGTAGATTTTGCTAATCATTCAGTGATACTAAAACCTGTTTTATTCTACTCTGTTTTGATGTTTTGGAGTGCTCAGGGTGCTCAAACAGCTGTTTTAAGAAGTTGCAGACAAGTACTATGCATGCACTGATACATGATTCTTAGCATCTTTTTTGCCATATCTGTGGGTCCGTCCATCCATCCATCCATCTTGTAACTTAGGACAAGAGCTATCAAGCTTTTTCAGGCCATGGAACCTGTTAGTTTTTTAAAAAAAAACTTAGAACCCCTGATCAAGAGGCAAAACTCTAGTAATAAAAAGATGGCAATGAAACAAAACTTGTGTTTGTTGTAAATGCCTCCTGTCTATAACAAATGGGCTGACTGCATTTTGAATCACTGGTCAAAGGAAGCTCCATCTTCCCTCTGCCCATCAAAAACCTTCTGTTTGACTTTGCTGAGGAAAAGGGCTGGGCAGGCTGACTTTGCAGAAGGCAGAGCAGGTATATATGCAAAATGGTGGGTAAGATATTTTTTTGTAGGAGAATACTGTGTGGCTAAAGCATTTTCCTAGGCAAAGATCATGACCATCATTTTCACCCTGCTGCTATCTGCCTCTCAGACACACACAGTGTTGAGTTGTCATAGGCACAAATACTCTCGGGGTGTGGAGTTACTGAATGTCAGATGATAAGCCCTGCCCTTTCCACTGTATCGTAGAAAAATTGCTATGGATACCCCTGCATTCAAGTGAATTTGGGCGGGGGGGGGGGGTTCTTAGTTTTCATGGAATTCCATCAAGGTCTTGTACAACCTTAGGGTTCCATGGAACATAGTTTGAAAAACCCTGACATAAGTCAGCGTTTCTCAAACTGGCTACTTGGTGCTACAACTTTCAGAAATCCTTTTCACCATGGTAAATTCTGGGAGTTGTAGAACCAGTGTATTTAGAAAGCAGGTTGAGGGGTGCTGATAAAAGGTATTTCTTTAAATTGTGGTAGAGGATTAGATCTGGGCTGAATACATTCCCCATCAGTTCCTGTAGACCAGATGTCTTCCAGGAAGGAGTTTCCTTCTGAGGTCTTAAGGGAGAGAAACCTGTTCAACCATAGGCTTGTTTAGTGTTGGCCAGAGCTGACCTGGTCTTTTCCACTGGATGATATGACTGGCTTATACAGGGAAGGCATATGGTGGTCAAACAAGCAGAAGCCAATCTTTTCTTTCTCTGACTATGGAAAGTGTGTTCACCCATCAGTGGGAAGGAAGATGTCTTTAGGTAGAGGCTGAAAGTTTTCTGTCTCTGGATTAAGAGAAAGAAAGAGATGACACAGTGTGTGAGTTACAGAACTTGAATGAAAAATAGCTTATTTTGGGAATACGATTTAAAACAATTTAATTAAACTTGCTGTTATGAGATGCTGATTCAAAACAAAAATTGTTCAAATCCATATCTGATGCTAAATTATTTTAAGTTGAAGAAAATTAAACATTTGGGTTTTTTCTATGAAATTTCAATAAAACTATATTTCCATATTACATAAGTTTCTTGAAAAATATTGATAGTCTTCCCAGTTTCCCCATGGGAACAAACACACACTTGAAAAGCCAGTTTAGTGCATTCTAGTGCTTATATTTAATTAATATAGTTGTCTTTCAATAATCCAAAGAAAATGAATTTGGCCTCTTTTCTGAATAAATATGATAATTTAAAAATAATTATGTATGTACATAATCTTAATCTGATACCCTGCTGTAATTTGTATTGGGTGATGGGGGGATGAGCCTGTTGTATAAATTTGTATAAATCTGCAAGACAAATCACCTATTTTCAAAGTTGGATTGTTCTACTTGTCACTGAAATATTGCAGAAACGCTGTACTTCTTGGGAGAACTGACCTTCAGAAGAGACCAAAATCCTCACTGGTTCATATGGCTTTAAAGATTAATACACAATTGAGACCAGAGGTTTTTCTTTTGGGATTGATGGACAAATAGTTGGAAAAAACTCATGGAACTTTCTTTTTGTATATGATAACTGCAGCAAGATTATTGTATGCGCAAAGATGGAAAGATTCGGCATTACCCACAATGGAGGAATGGTTGGTGAAGATGATGGAACTTGCTGAGATAGCTAAATGGACTTCTTTGATCAGAGAAAAGACAATATCTACATTTATTGCTGACTGGAACCCCCTTATGAACTTTTTGCATAAGACAGAAAAAATGAATTTATGATTTATGTTTTTGATGATTAGATAGGTTAGATTATAGAAAGAAGAAAGTCATCTTGTAATCTTAGAGTAAGAGTCAAATTTATAATTGTACTTATAACTGTTGTAAAGAAGATTGGAAGCCACTTCTTTGTATGTTTTTTCTTTTCTATTTTTCTTTTTCTTTTTTTCCCTTTCTTTCACTTTTAGCTTTTTCTTTGATTTCTTTCTTTTTCTTACTTTACATTGGTTTGTATTAATTTTTATCTTCATTTTTAAAAAAAAATTAATTGCGTGCGCACATGAGAGAGAGCAAAATCCTAAGAACTTTCCATTTGTTGGGAACTAAAAAACACATTATGCTCTTCTTCCTTCCATAAGACTGTTTTGAATGGGTAGCAAGAATGGCTTCAGGAAGCTGAGAAAACATTTAGAGAATCTAAAATCTTGAGAAAGCTGGAGTTTCCTCAGAGGTGTCTCTTTTTCCAGTATCCCTTCTGAGGAAGATTGTTTTGTATATTCTGATGTATTTTCTGAACCATGGCTTATGCAGTGTAGAGCAATCAGCTTTAAATCAGTTAATGAGATAGGAATTTCCTAGAAATTGTCTTTTATTCTGCAGGATCAGAATTAACTGTAATACATACTGACATACATACAGCCTCCCAGTGATGACTCTTTGGTAGAAATTCCAGATCATGTGCTCTTGAAATTTTGAAATAATTCATTCTTAATGCCAATTATGGAAATCATCCTTTTCCTTATTTATCTTTATCTTTTATCATTTCCAGTTCATTGACCCAAATGTTGTTCATAATAAGGCTATGTTACTACAAGAGCAATAAAAGATAAGAGAATCATTTGTTGAACCAGAATTATCATAAATTTGCAACTGATATGTATGCAGAAATTTGACTTTGGTAATAAATTTCTTAATTCTTTCCATAATAGTTGTTGATTTTAATATGCATTCATTGTTTTGCCTTTTTTAAAAAATTGTTTTGCTGATGAAATATTTTCTGTGCGATAATCTGCTTTCACAGTTCTTGGGAGTACTTGTATAATATGACATATTCAATTTTTTTGCTATGAATTTATTTAAATTATAAAATTTTAGCCCATTTTTCAGTGTTAAAAAACAAATTCCGAAGTGAAGAACAATTAAAGGCAATTTACAGTAACTCTTAAGCAATTAAAACAAAGTAAAAACTTCTAAAAATAAAATATTTAAAACTAGCTTAAAAATAAGTTGCATGACAATAATAAATAAGACCAGAAGGCACAGTAGCACCAAGATAAACAATGCTTAAGTAAACAGTGTGACTTAAGCCTGATATTACCTGTATCTAAAGAGAGGGGAATTCCACTACTGGGTGCTTGAATAAAAAATGCCCTCTCTTGGATCATAACATAGCAAATGGCTGGCAAATATGGCATTCCCAGTAGGTCTTGATTGATAGACAGTTAAAAGACAGACACGCCTGTAGGTATCCAAGTTCTAAAACCATATAAGGCTGCTGTGAATTTGGCTTGATAGCAAACTGGGAGTAAGCACAAACCCTTTTAGAACAGATAAAACATGTTAGTGGTAGGTAACAAACATGTAAATGTTAAGTAGCATTGGGGATAAAATAAATCCTTGTGGCTTGGGGTTATCCAGTTCTGTCCCCTGAATATGACCCCATAGATACAAGTGGGGTAGTACAGTGTCTTTAACACCCAATTTACAGATTCAGTTCAGAAGGATGTTATGGTCAAAAGCTGCCAACAGATCAAAGAGAATCAAAAAGCTATAATCTCTCTCCTTTTTTGTAAAGATGAACCATCAGTGTAACCAAGGCTGATTTGGTCTCATAATGGGTTTGATCCTGTAAATGTGCTAGCCACCTAAACTGGGATAGATCCAGACAAATTCTAGCTTATAAGAGTATTTGAAGGTTTGTACGCACCATATAGACACATTTATAATGCCTAAAGTCCAAAAAGACTTCACATTTTGAAAATTAAGTTAGCAGTTTTAATTATACTTTTTCATTCTTACAGAGCTCTTTAGTACATTTCTGGGTCTATGTACTTTAATGTTTAATTTTAGAAAGTGCTATTTCACATTCTCCTGTTTTACAGATGGTAAATTTTTTGTCCCATTTTCAGTGGCATATGGGAAGGATCCATCTTCATGCTTCTTGTCAAATGCTTTTAGTGAAATGTCTGTTGAATGCTTGTGCCTTTTTTGTCAGTATTTACAGGTTTACCATCTGCACTTAACTGCAAAATTGGGTCAGCATTTATGATTTAAAAACAATACTACCTTGTTTTATTTTGACTGTTTTAAAATTCTTATTCAATATGGTATTAAATACAGATTTTTATTCATGGCTATTTTATCCCATGTCTATTTATTTTCTCTCTCCCACATATGATATGATAGAAAAGCAACAAAACCTTTAAATTGTAATGTTTTACAAATAATTATGCCCTTATCCTGCAGGATCAATATACTCAAAAATATGTTCTTAGAAACTTTCAGTTCTCTTTCAGAATGTTTCATCTGAAAATTTTGTTTCTAGTTAGCTAACCGATAATTGCTTTAAATAGTGGAAGTTAGTATTTTAAATCTTCTATTGAAAGATCAAGTTCTACATTATGAAAATATCCTTATTCAGAACACTGAATTTTTCCTGGATTCAGTCCTATATCTCAAATATTACCTACTCATTTTTGTAACTATACATAAAGTATATTTTCTGTTGTAATACCACTAGAACCTATAATGATTGATTAAATTTGATGATCTGGTTTTAAAACGTACACTGAATTAATATTTGATAATAATAGAATATTACTAAGTTAGCTTAAGAAAAAAGTGAAAAGATTCCTCCAGTAAAGAGATCGAGAAAAAAAATGGATCAGCTTTAAGATTATCAATTAATTGTTGCAGTATCAAGAAAGAAATAGGCAAAGTGAAGAGTAGAAGAATAATGGATTGATCTTTCTAGTATTAAGAAAGTAAGTGGACAGGATCAATAAAACAGGCTGCAATCCTATGCATATTTACATGAGACTGAACACCATTAAACTCAAGGAGGCTTATATCTGAATAAACATGAATAGAAAATGTGGGGAGGGGTAGTTGAGTAATTTTTTCTGGACTTTTATATACAGAGTTTTAAGAATATTGAGCAATAATACTTGTAAAAACACCCTGGAAAAAGGCAATGACAAACCACTTATTTTTTGCCAAGAAAACTACATATATGTATCCATGTAGTCTCCAGGAAACAAGGTCAGCTTCAAGGAGTTTTGACTACTGTACTCAAGGACTTAGAAATATAATTATGGAACGCTATTAGTTTGCTTATTACATAATTTATTTAAAAGCCTTTAAGATAAAAACCTTTAAGATGTAGAACTGCTTCCTGAAAAAAAAAATCAAATATTGCTTTTTTTCATGTCTGAACACAGGACTCTACTGATGGTTACATGAGTAAAACACATTTTCAACTGAAAAACAGAGATGGCTCTTCAGGCAGAGTGGACATAGTAAATGATGAACCAACATTTACGTCTGTTGAGGTATGTAACATCTCTACTTTTGATCAAACCAAGATCTTTTAATGCTGTAATTTAAATCAATAAATTTAGAAATGCTGTTATTTAAATCAGTAAATTTAGAAATGTGAGCATTCATCAAATGGGTTACCAAGTAGAATGTATACACTTAATTGGAATAATTACAGAACAGCCAAAAAGATATTTAGGATTTTTTTTTTTTTTTTACATACTGTAAGATGCTAAGTTTGCTTGTTAATCTTGAAGTTTTGAGTGTAAGGGATTGTTCACATAATAATACTGTATTTGAATGGATGTGTTCAGAGTAAGCCAGAAGCAAATGCCATTGTCATTTAGAAACAACTGCTGTTTCATATCTGAACCAGTTTAAAGGAGAAAAAAAGGAGAATAGATAACTAAAACCAGGTTTAGGACTAACTGCAATAAATTAGTTGTTAATCTTGTGTTCGCTATAATTAGATGTTATCAGTAGCGTTCCCACTTGCATAATTAAAAGCTATAGTATTTTGGAAAAGGGAAATACAGTGGTCTATGACAGGAAAGAAAAAATACAGTAACGTAGTATCTTGGTAGGCACAGTTTTGTTCTTTGATTATTATTAGATTTTTATCCTGCCTTTTTTTTTATATAACTCAAGGTGGCAAACATACCTAATACTCTTGCCTCCTATTTTCCCCACAACAACCCTGTGATGTGGGCTGGGCTGAGAGAGAGTGACTGGCTCAAAGTCACCAGCTGGCATTCATGCCTAAGGGATGCCTAGAACTTGCAGTCTCCTGGTTCCTAGGCCAGCACCCTAACTTTTTTTCCAGCTCTAAAATTGTAGAATAATATGTTGGAAGGCAAAACAACCTAAATTTCTCACTTCCTATATCTGAATGAATTTACAAAAACAACCCCAGAATTCTATATGCACATACGGATAAGGAGCAAGTGCTTGGCTCAAACAATGCACTACATTTTGAGGTTGCTTGTACTGTGGGGAAATGAATCAATGAGGGTTGTCCAGAAAGCCACTAAAAACCTGAAGTTTTTTTGGATAAAAATAGTTGTACCTAAGTACAGAATATATTGGATGCTATTATAAATTAATGAAGTTAGTCCATGTGTTCTTATTGTCGGGCAGAGTGATAATCACAAACACTCCTGTTTGTGCAGAGCGCAGCAAAAACTCCAGGAAAATATCAGCCATGAAAGCAAACACGATGCAATGTCCATTTCTTGTCTCCCAAAGAAATCCAGTCAGAAAATATATACTAACTGGTGTTTATTGATAAAAATGCAAAATTCCATAAAATGCAAATATCATACAAAATATAAAGAAAAACACATCTTCCCATGTAATGTAGCATCCAAGACTTATTAGCAACACAAGCTTAACAAAATCTTTAGCTACAAACTCTTAGAGAAGAGGTACACTACTTGGTACTTTGTTACAACTACGTAGCCCATAAAACCTACATAGTGGCTAACACTAAAACAACAGCTACTCAGAGAGACTGCACCTTTTCCTCCTTGTATTATAGCTCTATGCCACCCCCACTGGGTAACTAGCATACACACGCCAATAGGTGGCAGTAAAGAGCACAATACACAACACACAATAACAGGTGTTTTTCACATGATCTCTGTAGTCAAAATATTATTTGTTATTGTTGTAAAGATAACGGGATGAATCCTTTCCCATGAGAATGAAAATCCTGACACTTATTGGGATGCTCACATAGAATAGATTCAGTCTGCTACTAATCCCAAATAACATCAAAAATTTGGGTATAGTATTAATTAGGAGCAGCCTGGAGAGAAAAGTTAGAAAATTGAAGGCCACTGAATCAACACAAAGGCTGCTGGAAAATACCAATTAGAGAAATTGAATTTATGTATAGCTCAGAACAAAGAGGAAAAGAAACCTAAAAAGAACCAATCATGGCTGCATGACAAGGTATAAGACTGTATTTACGCTGTAAAGGCATTATCTGAATAATAGGAATTCAGTCTACTGGCCACTAATAGATTTTGCAAGCAAGATGTAATATGAGTTACTAAGTGAAAATTTGAAAAACAAATGTAGTATACTAAGACAGTGGAAAGGAAAGAGATAGTGTATTGGTAGTTCAATACAGTTAAAACATATTTTATTTTTGTTTTTGCTGGATTAAAATAAATACCAGATTAGAAACGAAAAAATTATCAGATTTTGTTATTCTAATGAAGAAGCTTAAGTAATGTTATTATCTTGAATAATTGCTTTCACTATTGGTATAATAGCCAGTTCCTTCTGTTGTAAAAACCAGGTGCTCATAAATGTTTCTAATTGTAAATTGGAATGGATACCAATTTATCTGCAAGTTCAAAACAGCAATAGCATTTCAATTCTGAAAGTTAGAAAGTGATGAGAGAGCGTTGTGATTTCACAAATGTTTATTTCAGGATGGTACTGAAGGAAAAAAAGGACTGTTGCTAATAAAATACTTTCTAGAATAAGATGATAAATGAGGAAACATTTTAAAGAGTAATATAGGCAAAAAAATGTTTCTATACATTATGTTACACAGTTCAATGTCTCAAGGTCAGATTAGGTATCGTAAGAGAATTTTGATTTTTTCAATTTTAAGCAGAGTGAATTGATCCTTTGAAGTAAGGGAGCTGAGTTTCTTCCATCTTCTTTTCCCATATTATTTGTCCAGTCTATCATCTTCTGAAGCTGCTATTTGCCATGAAGTAAGAAAAAGACAGATTGATTGGAGTGTTTTATGCTCCAATAGTGAGTTTATTCTAATTACCTTGGGTTTTAGCCCTTTTTATTTATTTATATAACAAGTGTTATTTGGGATTTATTGTATTTTAAAATACTGATCCTAAAGGCATGCGGGAGCATCTGGATAAATACCTGAACTGTGTGGTTTTCCCACCTCCCATAGTTAATAATAGTTTATGAGATGGGGAATTTTATTAACAGTGCTATTTATATTTAGATTTATACTAACAGTGCTATTTATATTTATATAACCAGGCAATTGAAGCCTGAAGGTACTCTGCTAGGCATCTAATACATGAGTACAGATCCTTTAAAATATGACATTGAGCCCTGGTAAAATCTTCTGGTGTTTTTATGAATTGTATAAATGGAATTTTTTTGCCATGATGTAAAGAACACAGAAGCAGCAAAGGATGCTTGATCTTCCCCCTTAATATTTCCTTTTCCGTTTCTAATACTTCTTGGCTTTCATTTTTGGTGGCAAACATGGGATAATTTTTAAATTTTTGTACAGAGGTTTTGGTGTGTTTTTTAAAAACAGATAAGAACAATATATTGGTTGGATTCACAAGTTGTACTCAGCCATAGTGTGATATGTTTAGTTTTGATTCAGCTGGCTTGAACCAGCCATTATGATTTATAAATCATGATTTATAGATTACCATACTTGAACCTACGTAATTCTGGTTTATTTAACAAGTTATAATCATGGCTAAATGTGATGTATGAATCAGCTCACTGCTTCGAAAGAGCAATTGTTCTTTTATATGTTTTAATTTTTTAAAATATATAAATTTTATAACAATATAAAACCAAATAGTAGATATTAAGTGAAACCCGAAAGTACCTGCAAGGCAGAAATTAAAAATAAATACAGTTGTGATAGTCCTTTTATTAGCAAAATGAATATTAAGTAATGTATTAGTTAAGAAACAAGTTATGTGAAAAAACAGGAATTTGACTGCTAATGGAACAACATGCTTATTTCTGAGGCACAAAACAAGAGTAACTAAAAAAGGAATCAAAACAAACCAGGAACTGGCTTTGCTTGTCTGTTGGAATGATTGTGGCTTGTTCTTTGTTGAAACCTTGGTGAAAACATAGCTAATTGGTATAGTTTATAAAACAAACCATAATTACATGTTTTATTCAAAATATTAAGACATATATGTGGGCTCATACATCCTGCTAAACAAAAATCTAATTATGGGTTACTGTTATTTGTGAACTAGGTTGGTGTATTTATGATTACATCCCTTAATAGATTTTAACAAATGTCTTAATCATTATTGTAAGAATGTCACATATTGGAGAAAGCTTTACTATCATGCCCTTCAAAAACCATATGCTTTTCTTCCTTTCTTCTCTCCCTCCTTTTAATGGACATGCCAAGAAATGGTTCAGAGAAACTCAGAATATTAAACATTGCTTTGTTTCTTTTTCTTCATTGTGGAATACCATTGTTGCTGCTTAGATTTTTGTTTATAGAGTGCAAAGGAAATACATAAAACTCTTATGGTACAAAGATAAATTTAGTGGAAATTTCAAGACAATCTAAAGCATGAGCCTTGATCAGTTATTGATTAGTTCAGTTCTTAAAAAAAAACAAATAAAAATGTATTCCCTTGAAATAAAAACTTGTGTCTCATTAAATTTTCAGTATAACACATATATGTACCAAAGATAAGATTGAATTTCATATTTTACTTGGATCTTCAGAAAGCAGGTTGTTTCCTTGAGACTTCTCTAGACACTACCTGCTTTGCAACTGGACAACTGCAAAACATCACTTAGAAATCTGAAGCTTCCTATATCTGCTAATTGAGTATTGAGGGATTGAACAGCTATTGCTTTTTTATTTATTGACCCCATTCACACAATTTGCTAAGCCTTAGGGTAGTTTATTTTGCTCTGGTGCGTGAACCCAATCATTGTTTTTGAAAACCATGGTTTGTGGCTTAGCATGATGTGCAAGTAAAGTTTGGCTTAGTTTGGTTTACATCCAGTCAAATGCAGTTTATTTAATCCAGATAAATAAACCATGGCTCAGTCCACTGGGTCAACAGAGTAACTGACAACCTTGGATAATATTTGCAGACATAATCAGTTTTGAATTGATTATGTCATAAAATTTCAAACATATAAATAGAGGGATTTATTTATGTAAGAAGTGGCTTTAACATTTTTAAAAGAAACCCATTTTATCAGCAAAATGGGATCAAATTTAAAGGCATAGTTACCCCATCTGTGGGCATGAAGCTGTTACATTTCAGACAGGCAAATATGGTTTTCTGCAAATAAATCACTTAAAGTTTGGAGTGAGGGCCTGGGATTTTTTTTTTTTTTTTTTTCAGTTTCTGCGAAAGTGGTATACAGGTAGTCTCCAGTTTAAGAATGAGTTCCATTCCCAAAGTCTGTCCTTTAAATCAAATTTGTATGTAAACCAGAGCAATATTATTGTATAATACTGTATAAGTGGTATATTGTAATTAACTTGAATCATTGTGTATTTGACTCAAATTTTGCTACAATAGGCTCCATCAGTAAATCAGGCATTCTTAACCTGGGGGACTACCTGTACTGTGTAATTAACTCTAACCATTATGTATTTAACTGGAATAATTTTGTATTTAATTCAAATTTTGCTACAATAGGCTCTGTTCTTAATTATGGATTGTCCTTAAACTGGGCATTCTTAACCTGGGGACTACCTGTACACTCATAGCTCACTGAATTGCAAAATTTCCAAGGGACTAAGGTTTGAAAGTTATGATGAATTAAAAAGTAATTTGTTCTTGCTGACTAATTAAGTTTCATCCAGTTGGGTGAGAAAATTATGTGTACCCTGCCTTATGTTTCTGGAGGAAAGATAGGATATAGATCTAAATATTCCTATTCATTCCAACACTGCTTAGAAACAAAATGGAGAGCTTTAATGTTATTATATAATTGGGTGAATCTCTTTTCTTTGCCTGGAAATTTCTCTTATAAAGAGCCTATAGGAGGAAATGCATCAATATTAAACTTGCTTTATGAAGTATCTCTATCTATCTGACACTGAATCCCCACTAGTCACTTGCACGCTCATTTAACATCACTCAGCTATCACTGAAGTGATAAAAAGGCTGTTCTTGTTATTGCTGCAGAAGTACAACAATGATTTGATGACCAGAAAACACTATCACTGATATAGAAATGTGGATCCACTTTCAAGCCATTTTCAAGAAGCAGAAATAAGCCAAAGTAGAAAAGGTAGCTGAGAAAAGAGAGAGCTTTTGGTTGAACAATGAAAGATGGTAGAAGGTGAGCTGTGATTAAAGGGAAGACAAGGTGGGCAAGAAAGAGGACGCAAAACCAAAAAGAAACTGGCAAAGAGAAGGATGGAAACAGAGTATCTAGAGTGCTGGAACTGGGAATTGGCTGGGAATTCTCAGGACAAATCAGTACCCACAGTTCAATAAGCATACTTTGATTGTGGGGACTGAAGCGCAAAATGGGTACAGTTCCTGAAGCAAGGTGTTCAAGTAATACAAGCTACCTCTCTTATTTACCTGTCATGCATGGGATGAAAGGTTCTGTCACAGTTGGGGAAACTATGCCAAAATTTAAAATGGCAGCCAGGGGCCAGTCAACAATGAAACACAGATTATCCTGAGAATGAATGAATGAATGAATGAATGAATGAATGAATGAATGAATGAATGAATATATATATATGTATATGTATATATAAGATTAGAAATGGTAAACAAATTGGAGAGGTGACCTGTGGATGAGAAATCAAGTGTCTAGATGTCATGACAAGATTGTAGGCAGGTTAGATGTTCAAGAAATTAATTCGAAAAGCAGTCCAAAATTCTCAGAGACAAAGAGTAAAATAATAAAATCCTTTACTGGACTTATAACATTATTCCATCTGGCTTTGTTAATAGAAGAAAAAGCTTTCCAAATATGACTTTTGTTCCTTGTATTGAAGCTAGAGGCTATGGTGCTGTATTTGCATCCCTAGTATTTCTAAGGACTTAGGGAAAATCTGTTCTTTCTCTTGTTCAGATGTAGGGTAGACAGAATTGATGTTTCACACTGCATGTTTTAAGTTCAGCCATAGATGAGCTCTTGAGCTGCCTCATTCCCCCCAAGGTGAGATTGGCCTGAACCCTATTAGCCTTCTGGAAGGCCCTCAAAACTTGATTTTGCCATTGGGCATGGGGATCCCATAGAAGGGTGGAGCCCATTAAATGGCTACATTGTGTATAAGTTTAGAATGCACTCTCTCCTGTCCTTTCATTATAGTTTTTAAATTGGTTTTTAATGGTTGTGTTTGAATTATGTTATCTAGCTTTGTGTTTTAATTGTGTACACCACCCAGAGTCACATGCGTGAGATGGGTGGCTATATAAATTCAGTCAATAAATCCATCAATCAATACTCTGGCTGAGTCACAACCCTCCTTGTATTCTACTTATCTGGAAACGTGGTGGTTGAAGGTTCCATCTTCCACATACGGTATACTTGCTTGAGCTTTACTTTCTATAGAACATATAATTGCCATAGAATAATAGTAAAAATTTTTTAGGAATGCTTTGAATTTATAAAAAGTCATAAAAGGTCACAGTGACTTTAATGTAGTGACTACTTAAAAAGTGAACATTGGAAAAGGTTTAATTGTTTTTATACTAACTGTATATTGCTTTACTTAAGTGTGCTTCCAATTACACTGATGCAAGATTTATGGATCATAAGGGGCTGGAGCAACTAGCAGAAGAAGACCATAATATCTACTCTGTTTACTCATAAGCAATAAAATATATATTTGATGATGCAAAACCTATTTTTCTATTTCAAAGTCACTTGTCATGTTACAACTGTATTATATTGGTTTTATTTTCTTGCTTTATCGTAACCTTTGTCTTATATTTCTGTGAATTTCGCAAAGAATTCAGTGGGGTGGTGATTTGCACCTATCCCCTACAGTTATACACAATCATTTTATTGAAGGTGCACGTATTTTCATCAGCGTTGAAATTGGCAGGAATGTCCATGGGCCCTAGTATCCATTGGCGCCTGCCAGACTCCCAGGTTTTCCTAATTAAAAAAATTAAAATCTAAAAAAATAAAAACTGGACAAGGTGAAGTAGCAGTCTTTATCTGTAATCTGTATTTCGTAAGGTGCATTGGGACCCACAGGCACTTGTACAAGATAAAATGGCAGGTAGATGTTTTGAGTGCTTTAAAGCGTATGTATTCACCTAGAAAAAAGGCATATTAGAGGAAGCATCCTGGAAGGCAATACATATGTTGTGTAAGTATTATGCTTATAAAGCCTCTTTGGCATGAGTGCTTTGCTTGCTTTTTTAAAAAAGCAGTGACATTTGTGTGTATGTCTTTCAGTTCGATTGTTTTGATTTGCCATGGATTTTTGTTTGATCTGTGAGGTGTTCGTTATTTCTGATTCTTATGTGGTGTATTTGCTTTCTTCTCTCTCCCCCCACCCCCCTGCCCAGTCCCCTGTGTATGCATCTGGGTTTTTTCATCTAATCTGTGGGGCTGAAGTTAGTGTTTTAGTTCCCATTTTCTGTGTATATTTTTCTGAGCACCACTAATTTTCTTTCTGTGCAATGGGAGTATCATGATGTTTGCATAGGCAAATATATGAATTGATATTTGCAGATCAGACTTGCCTCTGCCTTTTACTTAGTTTATCAAATTACTCCTCATCTGTGAGTCTCCTCTGTTTTTAAAAAATGGTTGATAGAGCATAATACTGTAGATTAAAAAGTAATTTTGTGTTTTGAAACTTGTCTCTGCTTCTGATTTTTACTTTGGTTTCTGGTAATTCCTCCCTCTTTTTTTTTCTTTTAAATCACCCAGCTTATTTTTTATGATATTTGCATTTTGAACCAAAGCAGCCATTTGATAAGAGTGTCCATTGCATAATGTCCAAGTTCCAAATTTGCTCACTGCACTAGCCTAAAAATATTAGGGGTTCCAACACAGAACTTTTCCTGCCATCCCCTGGAGTCCCCAGGCCTGCTGTCATAACCAAGTCTTAAGGGACCTCCGGAAACTCAACAATGACAAGGCCAGTCTCACCTCAGGGGCAAGAAGATTCCACAGCGCAGGTGCTACAGCAGAAAAGGCCCCCTGCCTGGGGCATGCCAAATGTATCTCCCTAGGTGATGGAACCCATAACACGCCCTCTCTGCTGGATCTAGTAGGACAGGCAGATGAAATTGGGGAGAGGCGGTCCCTCAGATAGCCTGGCCCCATGCCATGAAGGGCTTTACTGATCAACACCAGCACCTTGAATTGGACCCAGAAGCAAAGTGGTAACCAGCACAGCTCAGAAAGCAGAGGTGTAACGTGTTCTACTAGAAACACACATAACTGCTCGTGCTGCTCATTTTGCACCAGCTGAAGTTTCCAGATACTCTTCAAGGGTGGCCCTATGTAGAGAGCATTGCAGTAATCTAACTGGGAGGTGACCAAGGCACGAGTGACCATGAGTAGGTCTCTCTGATCTAGGAATAGGCACAACTGGCATACAATACGAAGTTGTGCAAAGGCCCTCCTAGCCATAACTGCCACCTGCTCTTTGAGCAGGAGTCGTGAGTCCAGGAGGACCCCCAGCTTGCGCACAGGGTCTTTTTGGGTCAGTGTGACCCCATCCAGTACCAAAGATGGTAAAAACCTAGAACCAGAGGGGCTCGAAACCCAAAGCCACTCAGTCTTGCCAGGGTTCAGTTGAAGCCTGTTGTTCCTTATCCAGATCCTCATAGCCTCCAGGCACTGAGGTAGGACGCCCACAGCATTGCTTAAGTTGTCAGGGGCGGAGATATATAATTGAGTATCATCAGCATACTGATGACACTTCACCCCATGGTGACAGATGAGCTCACCCAGTGGTCTCATGTAGATGTTAAATAGGAGAATTGAGAGCCCTGACCCCTGTGGCACCCCACATAGCAGGGGGTAGAGGCAGGATCTCTCCTCCCCAATCACCAACTGGAACTGACCCTAGAGAAGGGAAGCGAACCAGCACAATACCGTGGCGCCCACCCCCAGTTCTCTGAGTCAGTCCAGAAGGATACCGCAGTTGATGGTATTGAAGGCCGCCGAGAGGTCAAGTAAGGTAAGGATGGACGCACAACCACCATCCCACCCACACCAGAGATCATCCAAAAGCTGTTTCTGTACCTGACTGAAAAGGATCCAGATAATCCGCTTCATCCAAGGTCCTCTGAAGCTGCTGTGCAATCTTCTCAATCACCTTCCCCAAAAAGGGGAGGTTCGATACTGGACAAAAATTGTCCAGTGTTGTGGGGTCCAGCGATGGCTTCTTGAGAAGGGGCGAACCAAAGTCTCTTTTAGAGGTGCAGCAATAACCCCCTCACTCAAAGAATTCACCATCGCCAGAACCCACCCACACAACACCCCCTGGGCTGCTTTCACAAGCCAGGAAGGGCATGGATCTAAAGAGCAGGTGACTGAGCTCACAGTCCTAAGGACCCTGTCCATTTCATCAGGCCCAACAGGTTCAAACCGTTCCCAGATAATTGGGCAAGACTCCACCCTAGGCATCTCCCACAGACCTGCAGCAAAGCCAGCGTCCTACTGCGAATGAATCCAAGTGATTTCATCCAACAGATGCTAAGCAAATTCCTCCGCACAACCCTGCAAAAGGTTGTCTGGACCCCCTGTACTCAAGAGGACCCATATCACCCGAAACAGGGCTGCGAGGCAGTAATCTGCAGATGCAATAAGGGCGGAGGATTGCTGTTGCTTCACTGCCCTTACCACCACTTGGTAGGCCTTAATAACGGCTCTAATCTGTGTTCAATCGAGTTCGTCCTTAGATGAGCGCCAGCGACGCCCTAAATGTCTCTTCTCTCATTTCATCTCCCTCAGCTCCTCTGTAAACCATGGGGAGTGACGGGATCCACGGGAGGGGGGGAGGTCACATAGGCGCGATCCGATCCAAAGCCTCAGCTGCCCTTTTATTCCAGGCAGCAATCAAGGCTTCAGATGGGCCGTGCATAAATTACTAATCAAGTTTAGTACAAGATAATTAACTTAAATTTCAGAAATATTAGGGATACCTTTAAACTTCTTCATATAGTTATTGTATATTAACAACTAAAATGTTATTTCTGTCAGTTAAATTAATATTACTCTAAAAATGTAATTACTGTTTAAAACTTTATAATTGGAAATATTTTTATACAGTAATTACTAGAATAGTCACATTTTCTTTATATGCATATCTTGTTGAAATTTAGAATATTTTTAGTAAAACCAAGAAAATATTTAACAAATTGGTAGCAAAATATCACCCAAATTGTGTGGTCAAGGTTAAGCATGCATAAGATAGAATTGTTTTTGCATCTTATTCTGTATCTGATATTATACAACTGCATATCAAAAGCCCATTACAAATCCACCTAACGATATAATTGTGTAGAGCCATCTAACATCAGCTGCATTTTTCTTCTAATCCTTTTTTCTCTCCATTTTTCTGTAACCCATATGAAGAGTTCTTGAAACTTGATCGCTTGCAACAGTTTACTAACACTTCAGTTGTCTTTATAAAGATATTGACTGTGGATTTTGGATGCATTTTCCAGAAAAGCTATCTAAAATGTACAGAAACACATATTTACAAAACTGGCTGGTCACTTATACAGTATATCTTCTCGTGGGCCACATCCAGTGTAATGTGGATGTGGATTATTGCTTGCATGATAATGTGGATTGTTGCTTGCATGATAGGGAATTGTTTTCCACTCTGCAATCTCTGTACCTTATGAAATCTGCACTGTAGATTTATTACAGTTGAATACAACTCTAAAGATTTTAGTCTGCAATTAATTGGTATGAGAATTATTTATGTCTATGTGCTCACCAAGAGTCAAGTTCAACTCAAAGGTGTATTTCCCTTTCTTAATGTTTTTAATTGGTTGAATGCATTGATAGATCGATTAGAGATTGGAGCTAATACATAATTAATACATTTTGTACTGTACAAAACTCAGAATGTGTGGGTTGATTTCTTTGAATCATGTGACCTTGTGGAAGAATGTAGTCAGATAATTTTCTATAAATGTCAGAGGATTAATTTGGTGTCAATATAGCCTATAGACACGTATGTTTTGTGTGATTTGCTTTTATTCTTGAGGCTACAACAGATGGAAACAGTCACTCTGGATTAAGTTTGAAGATGGAAAGTTTTCCATTGGATGAATCAGCTGCCAGGTTGTGAATGCTGAACATAACCATCTAATTTTAAAGTTAGACAGTTTTTTTTTTTAATTTAGTGTGGCTATATGAATGCATTTTCATTAATGGGCATCATATGTAGGTGCACAACTGCTTATATACACGAAATGTATGTGACAAGACCATTTTAAGTGCATCAGCAGTGTTATCCCGCATACATCAATACAAATGAAAATGTTCCATTCTCATTGTTTATTAATCATTTTCCCAAACAAACTAGTGTGTTCAAATAAAAAGCCAAACCCATTCTCATATTGTGTAGAAGCAAATAGCTTGAACAAAAATGTAAATATTTGCAGAACTACAGTATTTGTTAGGGGGTAAAAACCTGAAGTTAAAACCTAATAAACATTACTTAGGAAAAAATGTAAACAAGTTTAATGAAACCCAGCATTCAATAGGAATGTGAAGCAGGTCTCAAAGAAAAAAAACTAAACCAAGTATTGTAAATCATGAATTGCCAACTTTTGTTAAAACTACAAGGTACGGAACTACCACAGGAATAATCTGAAAAATAAATTATACTTTGAATTGTACTTAATAGTTTTGAATGTATAGCTTGTTCCAGTGTTCATTCAGTTTTATATCATATATGCAGAAAATATACACTGCATTTTCTGCCATTCAGCATTGGGTTTTGATTGTGTTTCCTGCTGCAATTCTGTCGTGGCCAATTTATCAAGTTAGTTGAAAAAAAGAGAGAATATAAGGATATCCCAGAAACCATTTAAGGTGGGACTGTTGAAATGGACAAGGGTAAAGCAATGTAAATATTGCAGCCTCTGCCCTCTGGAACAGCATCCCTCCAGAAATATGCGTGGTTCCCACTCTCCAAGTGTTCCAGAAGTCCCTTAAGACCTGGCTCTGCTCTCAGGCCTGGAACTAGGGTCCATGTGGTTTTTGAATGTGGTTATTCTTGCTCTTTGGCCTGGGTGGTTATGTTTTTAACTGTGTTTTAAATTATGTATTTGAAATATTTTAAACCTCCCAGAGTCTTTTCAGAGTCAGGCAGCCTTAAAAATCCAGTAAATAAATAACATGAAGGATGTCAGAGTATATGCCTCTCCAAGAAGTTGAGGTTAGGTTTATTGCTCATAATACATGTTTTAGTCTTACAGAGAGCATCTCATGAAACTGGAAATGATATGTGACAGGGGCATGGTGGCCATGAAATTCTCAGCTGCTCCCAATAAGTGAACTTTAACTTGGATATTAAAGCCATCAGAACAATCAGTCTAAGCATCTTCAACTTCATTTCCTTTCCATCTAACTCAAGTAGGGAACAGGCAATGATTCTTTTTCTGATCTTTATGTTGTCTCAAGTTTTATAAACTCACACTTAGACTGGTAATGATAGAGCCACCTCTGCACCCTCATCTCTATATACTGTTTCTTCTTCCACGGAAAAAAATTATGTACCTAACTCAAATGTTTCTTTGGAGTTTCTCAGCCCTACTTGTAGTTGGCAGGATTGAATTTGGGATGTTTTGCATATACTGCATATACTTTACAGTTGAATTATATGCATTTCTCAGATTTCCTTCTGCTTCTGATTTGCCAAGAGGAATAATATATCACATTAATGTATAAAAATCTCCAAGAACTGAAGAAAGCAAAGAGACCTTTTGTACTTTGTGGATTAATACACATATTGAATTGCAGGGGCTTTTTTTGTTTGTTTGTTTGTTTGTTTGTTTAGATCATACAGTTCTCAGTTAAATTGTGTACAAAAATGCAAATTTTCATTTCTTTAGAATGTGGTAGAATATGTGGTTGAACATATTTCCTGGATATTGTGATTGAACATACCTCCTGGAGTTTACATAGAAATGGAAAAATGTATTACATGATGGTTAATCATATTTATCCTGAGTTTAAGATCTTTTTCTAAACTGTTGTTGCAGCATGTCAAATTGTCAGTTACTGTTTATTAAATAATGCCCATAGTGAACACATTAAAATTACAGTCATCTACTTACGAACAGGTTATGTTCCAAGATGCTGTTCGTAAGTCCATCTTGTTTGTAAGTCCAACCAAGTTTAAAAAACATGCCTCCCAGTGTGCGCTGGTGCTGCCAAGCGTATGTATGTGGTGTGCTGTAAACTAACTCTTTCCTGCCTTCTCCGACTTTCTGGGATCTTTTAGGTTGGAGTTGTGCACAGGTTTGTCATATTGGTGAAAGTTCATAACTCAGAAGATAGTAAATAGAGGATTGTCTGTATCTCTAATTCAGATTTTTTTTCTCAGTTTCAGATGCATAAATAAAAGACATGGTGAAATCCCTACAGTAAACTTTTCTTGATCAATGTAAATGTTTTATTCTGTGTATGGAACAAGGATCATTCAGACTATATGAAGGGAATTTTCACAATACTTGTGTTTTGAAAACTCAGTAATTTCCTATTAACACTAAACCATTTCTGATCTTTTGGGTTTGACATGGGGTTTCTGCATTGAATATGTTAATTAAGAAATGCAGCAGTTGTAACTTAATGTTCAGTGTGTTTTCTGGTTGCATGTAAAATGCTTATTGTGTGAAAAGCAAATGATAAACTAATGAGTACTTTGTCATTAGTTTTGTCAGTGACTTCATAAATTTAAACCTCAAAAATAATGGTATCATCATTCTGATCTACTTTTTTTCTACTTTAAAAGTTCTGACTTTTAAGCTTCTTATTATATGTGTGCTGTGTAGCTCAAATGTTTATATTTTTCTAACCTGGCAATTTGTGTCTATGAATAAGAGAATATAATATATATTCTAATGAATATTATGACATCAGCAGTAATTTTTATGATCAGATATAAAATTAGGTTTAATATATAAAGTGAATTCTTTTAAAATGTTTCTAAGGAGTATCCAGCCTTTAAATTTAAGCAAAATAAAATACAGAATTTTATTACTAATATGACTGATGGGTACTGGCTCACTTTTTAGCAGATGAGGTGCCACTTGAAATAGTTGGTAAAAAAGTATATTAAATTTATTTTTTTTTATCAGTCCAGTCCAGTTGTGATCCAAGAATAGGGGTGCATAATATTTGATACTGATCTATTTTTGTGTAAAATAATCTTTGAGTATGTGATTCTTTGCATATTGCTTAGAAGCTCAGAAAAATATGTGAAAAACTTTTATGTGAAACCTTAGATTTGAATAGTCTGCTTCATCTGCTATTTTTATGAACTGTATATTTTTATTGTTCTGTTTTAACTCTTAATGAGTTATGACTTTTCTTACTCTTTCATGTAAAAATAGCTGTTCTTTAGTTCCCTTCATGGTCAGTACACTTCTGAATTCAGGATTAAATTTAAAAATACGTTGATACCAATCTTCAAAGTTTTGATAGTGATGCTTTTACTGAGATTTGAAAGACAAAATGAGATTGGTTTTGAAATACATACAATAAAATGGATACAGCAATTTCAAATATCATAAGCATAGAATAATTATTGGTTATGGTTTATTGACAACAGAATTTTCTGGGTGTGGAAAACAGACTAAACCATACTTGACTTAATTATGGCTTGTTGATGAAACCATTATTGGCTGGGTTTATGCCTCACTCTAACCATAAATCATGGTCTACAAACCACAATGATTTGGGATCACGTAACATTTTGTTTCAAATCAACACAAAAGATTGTGGTTATCGTATTGTGTGATTCTTACCTAAGTACAGAAAGGCCTATATATTATGGTAAATCTACTGTGTGACCAAGACAGCAGTTTCTAAGAATAGGTTCTACTCTTCCCCAGTTTTCTTCCATTTATTAAAAAAAGTGTAGTTTGTTTAGGGAAGAGTATCTGAATAGAAGACTAACAAATAAACAGGATCGGTTTGATCCTTACTATTCAGTAAATATTGTGGGTCCTGTCTGCTAAGGAATTACATCTGGTGGGACCCAGGAGACAGGTCTTTTCTGCTGTGGCCCCACCCTGTGGAACATCATCCCCCTGAGGCGAGATTGGCCCCATCTCTGCTAACTGTTAGTCCCTTAAAATCTGGTTGTGTCAACAGGCCTGGGGGTTGCAAAGGAATGGTGATCTGATGTGGTGGCTCCTCTGTTCGTAATCTGATGCTCTCTCTTAGCCTTTTTATAATAATATTAATTTTTGTACTTCCTGAATGTTTCTAAAATTGTTTTTTATGGTTTGCTTGTACATTGCCTGGAGTCACATCACATGAGATGGACAGCCATATAAATATGATTAAATAAATGTCTATATAAATTCCAGAGCCCACTCTTGTCCATTAATCTGAGCAAGTTTTATCTCCATTCGAGTCAAAATTGTTACACAATTGTCTTCTGATGAATTCTCACTTTTCTCTTGAATTTGTTTGTTTATTTATTTAAATAATTCATTCTCTCTAGGCAATTTACAAGAATTAAACCAACAATCACAGCATCTGCCTGTAACTCATGATGCCTGAGGTTAAAAAAAAGCAAAACATCAGAAAGACCACACCACCAGCAGAGTTCCCTTAACCACCCAGCCCAAATGCCTGGGAACATTTGCCAGGACTTCAGAATCTTGTAAAGGGCTAACAGAGGATTGAGACCCTGTGGATTTCCAGAGGTCAGGGGCTGCTCCAGAGAAGGCATGACTTCTGAATCCCAAAGACAGCACTGTTTGATGTGTGATGGAAGGGACTTGAGGCATCCCCTTTCTGGCGGATATGGTCCAAAGGTCCTGTTGCCTTTTTTCTGCCTTATGTAGATTTTTTTTTTAGTAAGCTTTGCTTAGTTTCACTGTCTGGTACCTCTGACTTTTTTATTCCAATGCTCCTGATCACGTATCAGTTCACAAACTGATGTAAGATATCACACATGACTACTAAAAGTTTTACTTATATAAATCATAAAATTAGCATGTCAAAAATGAATATTCATCCTTATAGAATTATTATATCATAATTATGTTTATGAAGATTCTGAGTTATCCAGGTGGAACTGTCTGGAGGTTGAGTCACAGCAACTGGACTTCTTTTCTTTTTGGTAGAGATGTTTCGCTACTTGTCCAAGCAGTTTCTTCAGTCTAAAAAAGTTGGTTAGGGGGACCCCATAAAAGTCTTCCAGGGTGGCTGTGTTTCTTACCAGCATGATAGGCTCATTGAGGGCCAATAGGAGATGTGGTTATTAGAGTCTTTGAGATGTAGATGTCTACTCCTAATCCCTCACTCATCCCCAGGAGGATGTTAATTGTTGCCTTACTGGTGAACTTTTGAACTGTTCTTAATTTTCTTGGGGACTGTTGAAAGGACAGCCTGGAAAATGGGGGACAACTTGTGTCTGAGGCCTCCACCTCTATTGAGGGAAGGATTTTCCACTTTGGCATAAATGGATTCCTTCACTCCTGTCTCAAACCACCTATCTTCTCTGTCCAAAATGGGAACATTATTGTCCTCAAATGACCAGAATTAGCAGTTTAGCTTCATCTAAAAGAAAAGGGACACTCTTTTGAGTCTTCAGTTCCTTCTGGAAAATTGGGAGGGTAGGGGCCCGCCTCACCTCTGGGGGGAGAGTATTCTATAGGGCAGGGGCAATAGCAGAGAAGGCTCTCTTCCTGGGACCCTATTGTTGATGGGATCCGTAACATGCCTTCTCTGCCGGACCAGGTGGGATGGGTCGATGTAATGGGGGTGAGACAGTCTCTCAGGTAACAAGGGCCCATGCCATGTAGGGCTTTAAAGATGATAATCAAGACCTTGAATTGGAACCAGAAGCAAACTGGCACCCAGTGCAGCTCCTGCAACAGAGGTGTTACATGTGCTATCCTTGGGGCACCCAAGATTGCCCACGTGGCCGCATTTTGAACCAGCTGTAGCTTCTGGATACTCTTCAAGGGTAGCCCCATGTAGAGCACTAAACTATCCTTTAGTAATAAGATTAACTTAATTACCTTTTTTTCACCTGTTGACCCTTAAACTTGTTTTGCAAATGAATCACTAACTTTTGCCTATAGTGGAAGTTGAAAATAAAAGTTTATTGCATGCTAATACGTATTGTTTCTGCTATTTTAGCCTGTTACCCCTTTTTTATGTCACTGACTGCATAGCAGAAAAACCCATGTGCAGAAGATAATGAAAGGAAGAAACAGCAAATTGGAACTGCAACAATATTGGCTATTTGTAAATGTCACTTGGGAGTCATGTGCTATAATGAACAGGAAGTTGGATTTTGACTTGAGAAGTTGTGTGTTCAGTTTCTGGTTTTACCCTCTGGCAATTTATGTTCATCTTGAGATGTGTGTATACATACACACATACACATACACATATATAAGTATGCATGTATGTGTGTGCGTGTATATATGTCCGTGTATACACACACACACACACATTCATGTCCGTGTTTACATATATATAGCTTGCTTTGTACCCTAAAATGCTTTCCTAATACCACAGAGGAACTGTGGGGCTTATAACTCTTCATGAAGAATTTACAGTATATGTATAGGCATGATTAGTTAGTTAATGGTTTCCCTGAACATCTGCTGGGCTGGCCTTTCTGCACTGGTACAAGAGCGCAGCTGGGATTGGAAAGGCAGCAGATTTAAAAGCAAGACCAGGTATTTGGAATTTTGAAATCTAGAAATAAAATCACATGAAATTTGAGGAGTATCCCTATGAAAGCTTTCCATAGCAGCAAAATAGAAAAAGGAACAACAACAAGGATGGATATTTTAAGTTCATGAATCTGTTTTAGGAGCTAACTCAAAGCCATATACCTGATTATTTATATCTAGGAAGAGAAGCAAAAGAAAGAGAGCTTTATTATGATAGGAAGGTGACTTATAAGGGAAATTGGGAAAACAACCATTTTAATTTCAAGGAAATTAATTTCAAGGAAGCTACGTTCATTCAGAAATACCTTGTCACAGAGAAAGTAATATTTTTATATACAAGCTTTATAACTAGTGATACTTTGTAATACATATCTAACTGTATTTATTTCCATTCTGTTATATTTTGCCAATGAAATTTGTTTTCCAGACATTCAAACCTATCAGATAAAGTGACAGGGGATGCAAACTTCAAAAGAAGGCACATTAAATTACTTAGAAATAGCCAGAAAGCTTTAACAACTCTCTTGGCTGTTGCAGTAATGTTCTCCTTCCATCTGCTGCTTTCAAACATGCTGCATTCTTTATTCTAAGCAAATTGTTTGCTTGTGTATTCATGTGTGGCTGAAGATTTTCTTAGAAAACCATTCATTGGGAAACTGAATATTGTTTAGGATGGAGAATTCTTTTTCATGAAACTACCTGTGGAGAACAGGCTATTGTTAAATAGATACTTGATTCAGTCAAGTGAGATTTGCCTTGCCTTTTTACCTTAATATTCCCATGCATCTGTCAATCAGATTCTACCAGAGTTTTGGTTTATATATGGGGTCTAACATTTTAAATTCAATATGTGGTTTCCTTAGAAAATATATCCACTGATAGATAGATTAGATGTGATAACGTGTAGGTGCTTCTGTATTATATAATGGAAATTTGTGGAAAGCATGCTTTCAAGTACTTTGATGATACCTGAAGATCCAGCACTCTGATTCTTACCTTCAGTCCTCTGTGCTGAATGCTGAACTGTTCAGATGTTGCATAATAACACCTGAGGCCACTGTTATCTTCACTTACTGCTGTTCAGAGGCTTCAGGTAGGGCAGAACGTGCATCTGGAATAAGACAGAAAAGAATTCCCAGATCTGAACTGACTTTGTAGGTTTCTTGGTGACTTGTGAGAAAAACAGTGTAAGAAGACTTTTATATCTCCTCAGCACTTCCCTAAGATACAGTCATATTGCACATCTCAAGTAACTACTGTATCTTGAGAGGGCTAAAATATCCTGAAATCTGAATATTATTTGAAAGCAATGAAATAAGGGATAGAAGCATGGTTGCTATTTGTGCATGCCATTAGTGATGAAGTTTTGTGATTTTAGGTTGTGCATTTTTATATAGATTAAGCTTTAGTGCTTCCTACCGTAACAATTAAGATAAATCACAATATAAACAACAAATAAGTTTTGGGGTAAGCAATAAATGCTTCATTGTTTCTCTATTTGCCCTCCAAAGGGAATCCTCTCATCAGTGTCTTTGTCCTGCTGTTGCTCTGTGTTTCTGCACTCCTAGTCTCTTCCCCCTCCTTCCATTTAAAAATAAATGGTTTGTGGAAAGTGAAAACTAAATTATCTGGGACCCAATTTAGTCTTATGGATAATTAGGAAGGTTTAAAATTCCGTAGCTCTGTACCTGATGGACTGGAAATGCTGCAGGAGCTTTAGAGCTACAGAAGTAGCATATAGCCTTTTCTTTTATGAAGGAAATACCTTCAAAGTCTTCTCTTAAAATTACAGTACTTTGTGCCAATACTATGAACATTAATATCTTGTTACTTTAGCTGTGATTCAGGGATTCTTTAGCATGTAAATCTTAGTGTAACTTAAGGTATTTAAATTACCGACTTGTTTTAGCTGTAATGGTAATATGCTTGATTAGGTGATCCAGCTGCTGGGAAGAATTAGATTAAAATAATAAGAAATCAAGTTGGATAATAACTATATGATATCATTTTTTTCTTATATATATCTAATAAATCCAGTAACCTACATTCTTCTGTAAGTAAAAGTTACAGAATGTGTGTGTGTGTGTGTTCCACTAATTAAGCTTCTCATAATTTCATATTTACTGATGGATTCAGTATATGTTTAGATATGTAACTTTTTTTGTGTGGAAAAGTTAAATGCAGGAGATGAAAATAATTCCTTATTGTCAGCAAATGATTCTGGCTTGGTTCCTAATTTTGTCTGATCTTACAACATAGAGAGAGGGAGGGAAAGAGAGAGAGAGAGGAATTAATTGGCAAGCAGCCAATTTGGTGCCCTCAAGAATGTAAGAAAATATCATAAGTTTAGTCCCAACACACTTGGAAGATATCAGGCTAGTTCATTGATTGTCATTTATTGATCTGTTTGTTTTGGTATTCTGCAAGGATAATAGAGCTCATTTCTGAACACACTGTGTATCTCAGAGACGCCTTTTAGATCCAGTCATTTCCTCATGTGAAAGTACATCTAACAATCTTCTGGGCTGGTGCATTGCAAAGAACAATTGCAAGTAGTGGACAAACTATTTGGATCATTTGTCCATTTGCATTACTGCAGTTAAATTAGGCTGCCAGAAAATCTTTTTGGAAGTGAGTCTGCGTTCTTTAGTTCTGAATAGCATAAAAACCCATAAAAGAGTTTCTTTTCTTTCTCCTCTCTTCTTCCTTTTCTGAAAATATTACACATCTCATTGTTAAGTTGAGATGGGGGTATTGTTACACCATTTTTAGTTTTCTCTAATGTTGATCATTTTTTTCTCTGCCTCAAAATCTGCCAGTCTCCTTTATTTCCACAGCATTATTGCTCCCCTAGAATTCTGAAGCAATAGCAATAACAGAATTTTGAAATCCCAGTTCCTTTTCCTAGTCCACAAGCCCCTGTGCTAATTCATCTGTACAGGTAGAGTTCTTTCAGAACAAGACATGTTTGTTTTGTAAAATGCTTGATTTGGTTAGACAGTTTTTTTACCAACTTCAGGGAAGGGACATTATCACAAATCATAGAGCTGGAAGGGCCAGTTTAGCTATCAAGTTGAATACTCTGCTCTGTGCAGGAATCAAATTGAAGGATCCAAAACAGATGGTGTCCAGCCTCCGCATGAATCCATCCAATCAAGAGGATCTGATCCTTTTGTGGTAACCTCTTTGGATCAACTGTTGAGCTGCTCTTATTGTTAGAACTTTTTAGTAGTGTTTGTATTTTTCCTCTAAAAGCAATGTTTAAATGTTGTTAAAATTGTGCCAATTCTAATATATGCACACACATGTGCATACACACACACAGAATTGTAATTTAAGATGGTTTCTAGTTTATTACAACTCCTCCTTTTTCAGTATTTAGTACTGCATGTAAAATAAATATTCTTTGGTGCACCATATTTCTCTAAATGGCAAATACTCTGGTGTTAAAGAGTTTAAATCATTTGGATATCACCATATTGTTACCTTATGTTATTATATAGTGATTTGTAATTTTTTGGTTCCTATATTTAAAACTTGTATGAAGGTATGAATGGACATGTATGAAAGATAGAGTACTTGAGCCACATAGAGGCAGAAAGGTTTGTCCTAGAATACTTCAATTAGACATCATTTGGGAATCTACTAGAAACCTCAGAATGTGTAGTTTTCAAAATATGAAGTGTTCTAAAGCAAGATGTTTCCTGTGTGAAATGGATGAGACAATGGCACTCAAATGGAGTGCCAAGCTGAAAAATGGGATTTATAGTATCAAGCCTTGTTGAAATGGGTGGGAGTTGTAGTAGTTTAAGTGATCACAAGGCCCTGTGCATAATGGGTTTCTTCTGGAACTCCAACCTATCCTAGCCAACTAGACTTTGAGTTGGACAAGTATGTGGATCTGTGTATTTGTGAGTGAGTGAAACTTATAGTTCACAAAGTAAACAATAAAAGTTGAAAACCTGCTTTTATTTCCCTGTGTTCTTAGTCTCTCGATAAATAAGAACAGCAAATCACACTGGAGGCATTTACCGTTCATGTGATATAACTGGCATAGTTGTAGGTTCCCATGCAAAGTACTGAAACAAATTAGTTGGTGAGAAGGTTTAGATTTACAGTGCAAATTCCTGCAGAGGTCCCAAAGAGTCTGTGCAGGCCTCTGAGATATGGCAAACAAATGCTTTACTGGTAAAGGTGGCAAAGTTAATATCTTTTGCTTCCCTTTTTACTTTGGAAGATAACCCTTAAAAAGTACTTAAATATTTCTGAAATATCTTGCAACTAAGCCCTTGTAGTGTACTTCATCTTCATGCAGCCATCTTTTCTGACTGCTAAGACATGCTTCCTGGAATGTGAAGAATCTGTACAATATGTTAACTATAGCCAAACAGCAGACCAGCATCCTATAAGGAACCAAGATTGCTATCCAGCATCATGGTGATCCTGTGGATGAAGGATGCTGTGTGCTGTTGTACAACTGGTGAAAAGCATAAAAATAAACTGAAAAGGAGTGGCATACTGTTAATACTGATTGTGTGAGGGCTGCTGGTGGCCTTGGCTGAGATCTATCCAGTTGGAACAGAACAGTTGGTGATTCTTATTTGGAAGAATGAAATAATTATAAGAAAACTTCTAGAGTAAAGGGGAAGTGTGCTCCTTGACCCAGAATAAAACTCTGGGCTTTGTTAACAATTCATAAAATACAGGGACTGTTAGAGATTTAACACAAGGTGAATTATCTGGCAGGTACACAAGAGTTAAGGAGATTCAGGGCGCTGATCAAGGCACAAATTATTTTGTTTGTGAGTAATGTAGTACTCCTGATGTTCCTTGGGACTTTGGGGAGTAGATGTGAACATGTTTTCCCTGTTTGTTTTGAACATTGTAGCAGTGAGGGTACATTATCCTGGACCCATGAATTGGGAAGGACATACTGTGGCAAATGGAAGAATAGGAGGAGGAGAGAAGATAGTGGCTGCTGCGAATGGCAGCAAATAATTCTGGCATTTAAACAGAAACTTTTCAGTAACCAAATGCCAGGCAGTTCATAGCCAGTTTATGGACCTCTTTGATAAGAGGACCATTCATGAGATATTCAAAGGGAAAGCTGGCTTTGTTGCTGAGGGAGTTGGAGATGTAAAGGGAAGGCTACCAAAAGTGAGCTGCATAGGAAATGGATGTTCCTACTGCTGCTGCAAGCAAGAGTACCAAAATAGGACATTAGTGATATTCCGACTGTGTGAGGGAAGGAACATCTGAAGGACCAGGCAGCCACCTTTGACTATCCCATTCCTCTTTCTAGAGATGCTGACAGTGGAGCAGGTGAGGTGGATGGATTTCTTTCTACAGATCTGACTTGAGTGTGCTGGTGTGGTATGTGTAGCACTGGGAAAATCCCTGGGCAAATGACTGTAATGAAGGCAGTCCAGCTTGGCAGCTGGCATCCTCATGTGCCTTTGTTTATTGGGACAAAGGGAATATGTAAAGTGGAATTCTCTATTAATTTACATTAGTGAACTCTTGGAAAAAATTAGGATAAAAAGTCTAGGCATACAGCATACCATGCAGTTGCGGGCAAGTATACATCGGGACCACAAAACGCAGCATCCATACCAGGATAAAAGAACACGAAAGGCACTGCAGACTACAGCAACCAGAAAAATCTGCAGTAGCTGAACATGCTCTCAAGCACACTGGACACAAAATCCTATTTGAAAACACAGAGATACTGAACAACACCAACAGCCACTATACCAGGCTATACCGGGAAGCCATTGAGATTCACAAACACCAGCACAGTTTCAATAAAAAAGAGGAGAGTCTAAAAATCAACAAAACCTGGCTACCAATCCTGAAAAATACAGCCTGCAAAAGGTCAACGAACTCAGCTCAACCACCAGGACGTGAACAGTTCACACAATGAACTTGCTAATCACCCCCAGCAGCCCCGCGTTAACAATTCAATAGAAGAAAAAACCCTGCCTAATCCCCAGGAAGATACACACAGATTCTGACACCAAAACAAGCAGCCACTCAGTAACTCAACCCCCCCACACCCCCAATCCCCCTCCCCCCCCCCCCACAGATCTCTATAAATACCCACAAAAGGGTCACATCACCCTGGGCACAAAGAGAACTGCTCCTGTCTGTGCTCCTGCACTCTGAAGATGCCGGTCACAGGTGCTGGCGAAACATTTGGAAACAAAACTTCAAGAACACGGCCACACAGCCCGGAAGACCCACACCAGCCATTATATTAAGCAACTCATTGCCTCTTAATCTCACAGGAGAATAGGGAGTGTTCACTAAATGTGAAACTAACTAATCCATGTTCTTTTTGGGCCTTGAAGTATTGCATTTGTGAAGTGTTCTTTGTGTGCAAGTATGTGCTTGAAGAGTCTGGTTTAGCATGTTGCCTCCTTAGAGAATTAGGATAATTATTTACCTAATGGACTTTTAGGGCAAATTTATATTGTGATCTGCAAAATTGTGCAAAAGCAAATGAGACAATTTGAACTTCGTTATGATCATAGTAGCCCATTGAAGGAGTTCATTTTTACCCATTGTCATAACTTCTACTCAAAATATGAGGATTAGACTTCAGGCATCTGTTAAAATTGCAAGGTAATATATTGTGTTTTTACTTCTTTCTTGAATAAGTACAACCATATGTGTAATCAGCATAGTATGTTCTTGCATTAAAATATTGATTTACAAATTTTATTGGCATACATCTTATTGTGGTGGTTGATCAGGGTGTTCCTACAACTGAATTTAAAGGTTTTAAATTCCTTAAGTTGAACTTTCAGGGTAGATGCTCCATAGCATTAAGACTGGTTTCAGCATCCCAAGAAAGGAAGATTCACTAGTTGATGTTTGGTGGAGATTACTTTTCTGTCATCCTCTAAAAGTTGGGAGGGAGGGGCTCAGCTAGCATTGTTATTTTAGGAAGACTTCATAGAAATTGAGAGGTTCTTGGTTTACTGCCAGAACGCCTTTAGGTTCTATGCCATGGATAAGTTTTTGTTGTTCAACTGTAAACAAACAAACCCTTCTGTTTTGAATTGTATTGATTTGGAGTTGTTCTTATGGCCATAACGGCAACTTTGTCTAGTAGCAAAGTCCATCCTTCTGATGGACATGCAGTATGCCTGTTGTGCTTGGATGATGGGCATTTAGTTGATGTATGTCATCACTGTCAGAGCCTTTCAAAGCAAGCATGGTATAATCATTCTTCCTGCCTATGAGCTCTTTTCTGGCAGGAGGTTTTGCTAGCAGCCACAAAGGCTAAATCAGTACTGACTACAACTCAGACTGTATCCATGTCTAAAGCCAGACAGCCATTAGCATTGATAACATCGGCTCAAGAAATGTAGTCTGCTCTCAGACTATCTGAGGTACAGTGGATTCACATCTCTTTAAAAATCCTGATACTTAAAAATCCTGCACTTCTTGTTTGATAACACACAGAGAACAGCCTTTCATGAAACACCCAAAAGAATCCGGCAAGAATTAGGGATTTACCACCCTATGAAGAAGAAAACTCCTAGCACGTACAAGTACAAAGACAGTCATGTCAGGCAGCTTCTGGCATTAGAGGTCTCATGCTTTACCTAGAGCCAGATTCTCTTGTTTTGTTGTATGAATGAGAATCAAAAGTGGATTTATTGCTAAGCCTGTGACGCTTTGCTAAGGTTGCAACATGTTTCCCTAAATTTCTGTTTGCGGAAGAAGATAAAGGATATGTCTGTCAGTCCAAAATATCAGATAAATGAGCTTTCTCCAAAAGCTGGGGTGAGGTGGGGGAGGGATTTAACCACCTCTGTGTCCCACATTTATGAAGTTCAGACTGAATTGGAGTGGCTTGGCATATTCCCAGGCAAAATACCATTTTCTATCCTGTGTACTGTTATACTGGTCAGCTGGATTGTGATAAAGTCGATTGCTATTTATGAGTTGAGATTGAGATAGCCTTTTGGGGATGAGGGGATAGAGGTGCTCATTGTATCCAGGGAGTAGATACCAAAGCAGAACTAGTCCCTGTCATATCTGCAGCTCCAATCTGTGCACTACAGCCTCTGAGCCCTAACATGTTCCAGCTGTTTCAGGTGGGGCAACAGAATGTTGAACAGCAGAAGACTACTAGTTGCAGGTCCAATAAATAAAATGTTAGAGTCAGACCAATTATGGGTGTCAGCTGAACCTGGGAAGGACTTGTTCCTGGGGCAGTGCCAGAAATAGGGACTGTTGTGGAAACAGTTTTATTATCAGCCTTTCATCCCCAGGTGTTACACTGCCAGCCCCTGTAGGTGATGATCTGGTATTTCAGGCTGTGCAATCATGCAATAACTCAAATTTTCGTTCCTATATTTATACCATTTCTATGAACAAGGTTTGGGGCAGAACCCAGTTTCCATGCTAAATATTGAGAAAGTTGAAAAAGCTCTTAGAATCACTGGAGTAACATGGTGATACTGTTTTTCTGTTCCAGCACAGCAATAATCTCCATATCCTTGTATACATAACTGAATGGCAATTAACATTCTGTTCCAGTGGATCAGAAGGCAGGATATGAGATGAAATGGGGAATAAATGTCATTCTACCAATACCTTATTCCTTCTGGTCAGGCACCGCCACACCTGTACAGGATATTGTCCCCATTGTGGGGAGATGGGCAGGGACAAATCTACTAAATAAATAAAATAAATAAAATAAAATAAATATCAAGTGGTTTTGTGGGACGAGCTTGCTCCAGTGATTCGCCATTTGCTTAATTATATAGAAATGGACATGGCAAAATTATTTCATAAAGACAAAGCTTGCATAGCACACCAGCAAATTAACATGGCCAAACCCTGCTGTGTTGCCATGCATGATTCATTTAAACTGGTGAGGTAGGAAGCAGCACTATTCAGGCCAGATGGAACCTTGGTATAAATATTGAACATGGGCTTTCTAATATCAAAGCTGGGAAAATAACTGCAAAATATCCATTAACTTGAAGAGGTGGGAGGAAAAGGCTTAGGATTTAAATACTGGGGATTTTCTTTCTTGTCGTCAATTAAACTATTTATCTAACAGTGTCAAGTTTTTTTAAAAATAATAATTGTATTAAACATTACAATTAAAAAGATAAAAACTAATGTGGACTAAAAAAAGAATAAAAAAATAGAAGGTGCAGAAAAGAAAAAAAAATAGAAAGAAAAATAGAAAAGAAAAAATAAGTATATAGTAAAGAAAAAGGAAAGAAATATATGAAGAAATTACTTCTCCCTTCATCACTAGTATAAACAATTTTAGTAACTTATCACCTTCTCTTTAAATACAACAAATGATTTCTTCTTCCCATATCTCATCTCTTATCTATAAACAAATCCTTAAAACCTCATCATTCAGTCCATTAAGGGTTACCAGAGATAACAACGTATCTATTTTAACCTTGATCAGATAAACCAACGTTGTATTCCTTCCTTTTACTTTTAACAATCTTGTTCTTTAATCCCTTCAAATAATGTCCTAGAACTTGATTTCTTTTCATTTTTTTCTTTGTCCCTTCTCACAAAATCCTTCAAAACTTTTACAAATTTCTTTAGAAATCCAATATAGGAAAATTATCCAAATCACTCTTTTGGTTTGTTATTTATATAGACCTTTTTAACTATTAAGATACCAGACGGTTTCTTTTGTATGTCCAGTGTAACATCTTTTTCTATATCATTCTTGTAACCTGTCATTTTTAAATCCACTTTCAAATCAGTCTCAGTCTTGTCGGGTAAAACGTGTTCCCCTTCCATGGCATTCTTTAAACACAGTCTATTTATAACCACAGACACTTTTAAAGATAAGTTCTGGGTCCGTTGTTCACAAATATCCTTCAGAATGTCCAGTGTTAAAGTATTTTGCTTCATTTTGTATTAGGAAGTCAAATTTAAGTGTTCTTCTCCTTTAATTAGGAGTTAATAATCTTTAGTTCCTTCTAGATCCCTCTAGTGTCCAACCTTCAAAGTCCCATCATATCATTTTTTTTTTTTTTAAGAATTCAAGACAACAGCATTTTCCCACGGAAAGGATTCTTATAATTAATTTCAAAATCTTATTTCAAATCCATCTGGACCTTTCGTCCATTTGTAACTTTCCAAAATCAACGTTCTAATCACCCTTTTGCTGTTTATTCCAAAAAAAGAATTTTTTTAAAGTCCTTAAACTTGTGTTTAAAACTTTTTTTGCTAAGGATTGAAGGAAACTCACTTAGTGCTATAAAAAACTTGTTGATCCCAAGGTTCCCAATAGCTGAAAGGCAGTTAAGAAGCAATTTCTGAAAGTGATTAAGAAATGAGGCTCGGCAAACCTTATGTCCATATAGGCTGCATTACGGCTATGAGCTTGGTTGAAATCCCTTGACTCCCAACCTCTCAATTCACAAGCTGACCACAAAAACCTTAGTTCCTGCAATCTACTCATGAGGAGCAGCTGTCCAGAGTACAAGGGGACAATCTCATGATCTCTCCTTTTTCTGGAGAGACTTCACCAGCCAGAATTCACTGTCTGGCTGCTGATGTCTAGTTCGTCTGGCTGCTGATGTCTAGTTCACCATGAATCCTCACCAGAAGTCCCTAACAGTGTCAAGTGTTGAAGCTTGTGTTATTGTCTTTTTCCTGAATGTGGGATCAGATTTCTGGAGAGATTTATAGCCATGCTTGATTTGAAGTCTGACGCTTTGAAGTACTCTTTGGGATTAAATGAAGCCAGACAAATTAAGAAGTCATGGGAGAATGGGGTTGGCTTGTTCCGTGCAGTGATAGATAATAAAATGGAACAGGTCCATTCTTCTCATAGTAAGTTTTTGGTAGAACACATGTCAGTATTCTATTCTGGCAACAACAGGATAGATACCAGAGATATCAACAGCATTTTACTTGGAATTATCATTGATCTGCAGATAGCAGTAATGTGTTGAGGCTGGCAAAGCTATTTTATTGATAATCGGGAAGATTTTTTCCAATGTGGGAGTTAATAATGGAATGTAACTATCACCTTTTTTTTTTTGTTTTACTCTATCATTTGTGAAGTAGTCAACTGAAGTCCAGTCCCTCTTTTCTAAGATTGCCATAGATAAACTTTCTTCATAGGTACAAGTTACAGGTTTTTATTCCCACTGTTTCAGAACCATGGCAAAGAATATCTAGAAAAGTTTGGTTGTTCAAAACCACATTGATGTACTGCTTGGTTCAGATGATAGCCCAAAACAGTAAGTTTTTTTTTTTTTAATTAGTAGGGGTGTAATGAAATCTTAACCCTTTCTTAGGCCCGGATTTCTTGAGTCAAGGACTGCATGGATTCTTTCTGGCTTCACTAATAAAGAGAGTTGTCACCAAGTTTTGTTGGGACTTATCAAGCATTTTGATTGTATTATGATAACAGCTACAGCTTTACACTCCCCATGGCCTAGCTTGAGAGAATAATTATCAAAGTCCATTAGAACTGTCTCTTATTGTGATGAATCACAGAACTATACACCTTTGGATCTTCTATCCTTCCAATTCATGGTGGATATTGGTATGACCTAGTAATTGATAATGTGGCTGCAATTCTGCAGGCTGCAAATAAATATTCACATGGAAATCATATAAGGCATTTTCTTTTTTTTATAAAAAACAATATTGTTCTTGAAATAACCAGTAACCATAATTTGGTTTGGTCTAGTGGTTTGATCTAGTGGTTAAGGCATCAGACTAGAAATCAGAAAACTCTGAGTTCTAGTCCTGCCTTAGGCATGAAAGCTGTCTGGGTGACTTTGGACCAGTCACTCTCTCTCTCAGTCCAACTCACCTCACAGGGTTATTGTTGTGGGGAAAATAGGAGGAAGGAGTATTAGGTATGTTCACTGCATTGAGTTATTTATAAAAATAATAAAGGTGGGATAAAAAAGAAATCTTAAAAAAAGCACCATAATTTTCGTTTTTGTTGTAACTTTGAGAGAAAGGTTTGCTAATGCCTTACCAATTTAAATGCCTTCAGTCTGGAGGTTCTCCTGGACTCGTGACTCCTGCTCAAGGATCAGGTGGCAGCTGTGGCTAAGAGGGTCTTTGCACAGATCCTTCTTGTGAGCCTGTTGTGCTTATTTTCTGGATCAGGAGTCTCTGCTCATGTCCACTCCCATCTGGATTGCTTTAATGCGCTCTACATGGGGCTGTGCTTGAAAAGCATTTGGAAGGTTGAACTGGTCCAGAATGTGGCAGCATGCATAGTAAAGGGTATATCAAGATTCACACATGGTCCACTTCTGCTGTGTGAGCTGCACTGCACTGGCTTTAAGTTGTGCTTCCAGGTGCAATTCAAGGTGCTGATTATCACCTTTAAAGCTTGCATGACATAGGGTCAGGTTAGTTGTGGGCTACCCTGTCTCCAGTTGTTTCTACCCATCCCACCAAATTCAGTATGGTAGGTATGGTCTGGGTCCCCTCAATGAAACAGTGCTGTTTTGAAGGACCCAAGAAACATGTCTTCTCTATTGTGTCACCTGCCCTGTGGAACAGCCTTCTCCCAAGATCCAAATAACCTTGACCTTGCTAGCCTTCCAAAAGGCTGTAAAACCTTGGCTTTTCTCATGCAGATTAGGTCCAGTTGTTAGCAGAGCCTGATATTGGTGAATGTAGTGTGATGGAAAGTATCTACAAGAAGGAGAGTGATGTGGGAGATCAAGGCTATCAGGAGGGAGGGGGTGCATTCCAGGAAGCAAAAGAAGACAAGAGACAATACAGTCCACAGAGGAAGTATGGGAAGCAAAAGAAGTTCAGGATAGCCACTCCCTAGAATCTCCCAAGGTATATCCACTAGTTGCTATAGTATAAATTTAGTTTGGCAAGATTCTGTCTATAAGGTGTAAGCAAATAAAGGAACTTTGACTGGACTATTTCACCATTGTTCTTGGGCTGGGCCTGACATGTAGTGAATATAGAGGATGGCCTTGAAGGACAGAAGGAAGAACCATTACTAGAGACTGGGGCAACCCAGGATGGGCAAGAGTCTGACTTCTGTGGGTTGGATGGGGGCACACAGTTGACAAATGCAAGTAGGGGACAGGTAAGATGTCCCAACTCCATCTACATCAGGGATGCAAGACTAGAGGAGGGGGAAGACAAGGACTACCAGAATGAGAAGATGTGGAACATGCTGCATAGCAGGAACAAAAGGGAGGTGGGGAGTCACCTCTCAGGGTACAGTTGTGTCACAGGACTTTACAAGTAAACTAGGGGAGTTGCCAGCAGAGGAAGGGAGCAACACATCTGCATTTTGTTCCCATGGCCCTGATTCGGATTTTCCTGGGAATAGGGGAGGTAATGTAGTGAATATAAGGGATGGCCTTGAAGGACAGAGGGAAGATCCATTACCAAGGCAACGATCAGATAAACAAGGCTTGAGCCCAGGCAAAGGAAGTGGTTTACAAAAAGGCCTCAGGCAGCCCCCCCCCCCCCCCCCAATTCACATGAAGATAAAAGAGGAAAGAAGGGAAGCACATTCAGACTTGCAAGATTCTGTTACTCTATTGTCCTTCAAGGCCATTTTCTATATTCACTATAGTGAATTTGTGATCAAAGTTTATGTATGAGATGCCTCAGCTTTGGCATTTTGATCTGGAATTTATTATGTTTGTGTGTATGTGGTTTTTACTGTTTTGTATTGTGAGCCACCCAGACTTTTTTGCTTGAAATGGGTAGCCATATAAATTTTCTGAATAAATAAAAACATTACAATGTTTCATATCCTAGTTGAACATCATCCAGTGTTTATGCATATTCTTACAAAGCAATTTGTTACAGAATTCACTAATCTTTATTCTCTAATTCTCCTTCATGGAATCTTTTAGCATTTTATATGCATTAAAGTATAAGCCCTTTGAGCTGCTGGCTATGACAGACTGCTAACCATAAAAATGGTGTTCTTATTACCTATTACTACAGCAAGATGTGCAGTCAAATTAACACACATAGAGTGGATCTGCTGTTCCTCTTTTTTAATGAACATGAAGTTGTATTACACCCAGATGTTCACTATCTTCCTTTTTTTCTCTCCAGCTACAAAGTTGGAACCAGCACACCATTCTTAGGATGTTCAAAAAGCCCTGATTTCATTTCTAGATAGAGTTTACTTTTTATGTAAGACAATGTAGCTCTGTTTTTGTCATGGACATCAAAGGAGGAGCTTGTTAGTTTCTTTGCAGAGAATTGCCATTGCATAACAGAGTCTATCATTCCTGCCTATGTGTCAAAGCTTCATTCGCCTCTCTCTCTCTGTGGGCCCATTCAATGGAAGAGTCGCCACATCAGCAGCAATCTTAGAGGACATAACATTGTCAGACATTTGTTGTGTTGCAACTTATTCTCAACCATTTACCATCATTTGGCATTACCACCTAGATTCTCAAAACGTAATGCTACATTTGTTGGGTTGTTCTGCCACCTTTATTTAACTGCTCTGCCCCTGGTGAATTAGCTTGATCATCCACATGTAATGTATAGAAGCCTAGATGAAGAACAGGTTGTTTAGTTATAACTGAGTTATCCAAGAGGTTCTTTTTGTGTTCACATGATTTCACGCCACTCCCAAAAGTACATTAATCTGCAAAAAAAGAGGGGATATCATCATAGAATAAAGCAACCAAGGGGAACATTGTTAAGCCATTTAGGTATCTGAGTGGGAGGGCATCTACCTAGCTTGCTAAAACGGGGCTCAGCTCTAGAGAATTCTGATGCTACAGTGGAGATACCGGAAACTCATACATATGAATGTGCAGATGATCACAGTAAAGAGCCATAGCTACAAACGGGCAGCCTGCTTTTCAGTCACTAACAGTATAATCCAATATATGACGATTATGAAATGGGTCCTATTAAATTCATCTGGGCTTGGGTAAGATTTGCAGATGAAATAGTTAAGAATTGCATAGTGATTAAAAAAGGTTTTTATAGTGAGTTCTTAGTTTCAGCTTCAGGAATTATGTTTACACTTAGGATATACCAATTGTTTAGAATGAAAGTAGCACTGAGTATATCTTTCCAAATATCCTAGCCTTTCCTGTAGACTTTGTTCTTGTGCTTGGGTTTAGTCTAGACTTTTTAAAAAAAGAAATACCCTAAATTAAAAACACTGTGACTTATTCCTACTGCTTCATTAACTGATAAGCAATTTCCCTTTTATTTACTACCATCATCACCACCAAATTTTGATCCTGGGTATTTCTTCACCTATCAGAAATAATTTAGCTTTCTTTTTTACAGCACTGCATTTAGTTTGCATGTAGCAGCATGTAGATAAAAAAAAAAAGTTCTTTCAGCAATTGTTTAGAAAAATACTTTCCAAAAGATCTGCATGAGATTAGAATAACTGAGTGTTCCTTTCTGGCTTCCTGTTTTGGAATTAAATGCCTGAGGGTTCTCAGAATATCTTAGCTGAGAAAGAAAAGAGGGGGGGAAAAAGCCAAGCCAAATTAACCTTTTCAGTACTTCAGACTTTCATATATGATTAACCACAATTATTCTAGAAAAAGAAAAGATGAAACTATTTTCAACATATTAATTAAATCATTTCATTGGACAATAATAATATCTTCCCTTATATCCCTAATAGATAATTAGTTCTAAGACAGTAATCATAGTTAGCTTTTTTAGGGTGGTCATCAGATGGCAGAGCAGGATGTCCCCATAACAGCTATAGCCACATATGGATTCATCCATATACCCTTGCCATACACATACACGCAGTAGCTTTTATGGTAGAAAAGAGAGAGTCATGAAAGGATTACAGTAAAAGGGGGGTAGGATAGGGGTCTCATTGCTTTCCATTCCTCCCATTAAAGCAGGATAAAAATTATTGTGTCCTTGCTTCCATTTGTAGTGAAAATGGAGCTAATTTCAGTTGATTCACTAAGAAGAAAGATGAAGCATTGAGGGATTCTTTTTCCCTTCCAGGGAAAGAGGACAAAAGTTGGTTGTAGCTTCCCCAGTGACCTGATCAAGAGGCTGCCTGGGAATAGTAAGTAAAGATAGGACACAAGAGGTGAATGTGCATTAATGGTAAATATGTGATTTTCAGTACTAGGTTTGTATGTGAGCAGACAAATGAAGATGAAGTATTTTATTTATTTATGGCAATGTTGATAGCTCATACGCAGCCCCTCTACCCATTTTTGCAGCCCCAGAGCATCTCCCTGACCATAACATCTGAAGCATTTTTTTTTTTAACTTCAGAAATGTTAAGGCTTCCAAGAGATGTAATACCTTTTGCAACTTAAAATCTTGCACCTGTGGGGTTGAAGATTTTTGGCCTTGACCTGCTGGTGACACTGCCCATCAGGAGTTGAGGCTGGAGATTAATTATGTACATTTCAATCCTGAGAGCCTAAGAGGTATATTCTTAAAAGATCTGTTATATGTAGAAAAATAGATTCCGATGGCCAAATTGACTTCTTTGATTAAAAAAAAAAGACAATATCTACGTTTATTGTTAACTGGAAACCCCTTATGGACTTTTTGTGTAAAACAGAAAAAAGTGAACTTATGATTTATTATTTTGATGATTAGACAGGATAGATTATAGAAAGAAGAGAGTCATTTGTAACCTTAGAGTAAGAGGTAAATTTATAATTGTATTTATAACTGCTGTAAAGAAGATCAGAAACCACTTCTTTGTAATTTTTTTCTTTCTTTTCTATTTTTATTTTAATTTTTCCCCCTTGCACTTTTATCTTTCTTTCAGATTTTTTCTCTTTCTTTTTTTCTTCTTTCTTTATATTAGTTTGTATTAGTTTTTATCTTACTTTTTAAAACTTGTAATAAAATTATACTAAAAAAGAAAAATAGATTCCATTGAATGCAATATTGATTTATTATATTACATAATTTGATTAGTACTTCTATAAATTGACTGGAGAGGATATTTCTGAACAGTACCCTGAACTGGATAAATAAAAATTAGAGAAGTGATTTACATCCTTAGATAATTTGTTAAGATCTTTGTTTTTCCAGTTGTAACATTTGTTCTGATATTAATTAAAAACAATGTTGGATCAATAATTTTTTTCTTTTATGAGTTTATGCCATGATTGCTCTTTTTCTGTTGAGTTGCAGCATCTCTCTGGTCAGTGAATACTATACTCCAGTTTTCCTTCTCTGAAAAAAGAATATTTAAAAACTGTGTAATTGGTAAGGACCACTATTCTTTCTAACTAGATTTTTCTTCTCTAATTTTTCCCTCCCCCACCCCTTTCTCCAATCTAAACATTTATTCAGGAGATGTGTAGCATAAATATTGACTGGCCTATTTATAATGAGGGCATGCATTCAACAGCTGTAGAAATAATGTAAAAAGACATCAACAGTCCCTTGCATTCATTTAGCAAACTAAGCCAAAAATCTTTTGCTCCATTTTACATATCTATTTCTTGCATTATTTTTAGAATACAGAGATATGCAGAAAACATTTTACTTAAGAAGTACTTTCAGTGCAATTATATGTATATTTTTACAAAACAAATGTCACTGAATCTTGCTTACTGTGAATAAAATATATTTAATATTACAGTTCTACTTCAAGAGCTGAGAGCCATTTGGTGTAGTGGTTAAGGCACCAGGCCATAAACTGGGAGACTGTAATTTCTAGTTCTGCCTTAGGCACGAAGCCAGCGGGATGACCTTGGGCCAGTCACTCTCTTTCAGCCCTAGGAAGTAGGCAGTGGCAAATCACTTCCAAAATCTTGCCAAAAAAACTGCAGGGACTTGTCCAGGCAGTCGCCAGGAGTCAACACTGACTCAAAGGCACATACACAAAAAAACCCTTTCAAGAACAGTTTACAACTATAATGTTATAAGACTTGTTAAGAGGAATAGATAATTCTAGTTTTAGGTTGAATATTGAACAGGACATTTAGTGCATAACTGTGGTTAGGGAAGGTTAAATTATTTTACAAATTATGTTTTTATTAATACTGTTTTATGAAATATTTGATCAACATGTTAAACTAGCTTTGTGAATATGTTTTTAGATAATATTGTCAAGGATTATTTGGATACAACAATCTTTTGTTGACTGGGGATGTATGCTCTCTTGGCTCTGCTGAAATAATGAATGTGACCAGATTATTTAGAGCCAGCTTGATGTAGTGGCTAAGAATCAGGCTAGAAACCAGGAGACCATGAGTTCTAGTCCTGACTTAGGCACAAAACCAGCTAGGTGACCTTGGGCCAGTCACTCTCTCTCAGTTCTAGGAAGCAGGCAGTGTGAAATCGCTTCCGAAAATCCTTGCCAAAAAAACCCGCAGGGACTTGTCCAGGCAGTTGCCAAGAGTCAAAAACTGACCCAATGGTGATGATGATGATGATATGCACCTACTCATTGCCAAGCAGTTTAACAACATACTGCAAAGAGGTGAAATTAGTTAACATCTGGCAAAACCTATCTGATAATGAAAGATCCAGCAAAAGGGGGCAGTACCAGGCAACTACAGGCCAATTATCTGCTTGCCAACAACTTTCAGATTGCTAACTGATGTGGTAGCTGATGCAGTCCAACAGCACCTAGTTGAAAACAAGCTCTTTCCATCTGAGCAGAAAGGAAACTCCCCAAATAGAGGGACAAAAGATCAACTAATTGACAAGATGATTTTGGAAAACTGTAGGAAAAGGAAGACCAACTTGAATGTTGCCTGGATTAATTACAAGAAGGCATTTGACTCCTTTCCACATGATTGGATAATCAAATGCCTAGAAATAACAAGAAGCATCAGAAGCTTTGTGCAAAGACCAATGGCACAATGGAAGACACAGTTGCTGGTCAGTGGTGATAGAGTGGGAAAGGTTAACATAAAGAGAGGAATCTTTCAAGGAGATTCACTATCACCACTATTGTTGTCATTGCATTGATTCCTCTGTCAACAATACTGAACAAGTCAGGCCATGGCTATCAAACATAAAAAACGCCTGCCAGGCTATCCCACCTCTTTACATGGACAGTCTGAAGCCATATGGCAAAACACCAACTGAAATGGAATTGCTGCTCAACACTGTCCAAATATACAGCCAAGATATTGCAATGGAGTTTGGACTGGACAATGTGCCACCCTTACTATCAACAGGGGAAAAATAGTGAAAACCGAAGGAATCAAGATGCCCAACAGAAATAACATCAAGACTCTGGGTGAAGATCACTATAAATACCTGGGCATCCTTCAGGCTGACCACATCAAGCACACTAAAGTTAAGAAGAAAGTTAGTAGTGAATACATTAGAAGAGTGAAGAAGATCTTAAAGTCCAAGCTCAGTGGAGGAAATACCATCAAGGCAATTAACACCTGGGCAATTCCAGTCATTAGATATACAGCTGGAATAGTGGACTGGACTCAAGCAGAACTAAAAGCCCTAGATAGGAAGACCAGAAAAATGACCATAAATCATGCCCTTCATCCATGCAGCAACATTGACAGACTCTACTTACCATGGAACATAGGTGGGTGTGGAATGTTACAAGTACACCGGACAGTTGAAGAAGAAAAAATGGCATTGGAAGAATATCTGAAGGACAGTGAAGAAGATGCATTGAAGCTAGTACCCAATGAAGGCTTACTGAATACCAAAGAAACCAAACTGGCCTATAAGAAAGGCCAAATGAAGACCAGAAAAGAGACATGGCAAGGCAAAGTACTACATGGCCAGCGCACGCACACGCACACACACACACACAAACTAGCAAGCAGAGCAGATAACAATAATAAATGCATTAATCAAACATAGTTTGTAAATCGTATGTGTTCTTCCCAGGTACTTACCAATGTACTTTCAGTTCTGAACTCAGAAGCCGTTTTCTTCGGCTTAGTTTTCTCTATTTTCAAATATAAAAGGAAATTCAAATCTGTATAGTTTTACCAAGCTCATTGTTTATATAACTAATTCATTTTTGTAACCATTTTTCATTCTCATTAAGAAGTACCTACTCATATTTGGAGATAATCACCCTCTATTTGTCACTATCCTAAAAGTATATTGTCATGTATATCTTTTGTAGGAGGAGTAGTCAAATTGCAGTCTACTGGTATCTATAAGTATTGAGTTAATTTTTTTTTTTAAATTGAAACAGTTTATTCAAAAAGGAGAAGGTGAGTCTGGTGTCAATATTAGCATTATTTATGTATTTATTATGTTTTTAGACCACTGCAATCATATTACTCAGTGGTTATAGAAAATAAAAGAGTACAATAGTATAAAAATCCTAATAAAAGCAGAAAGCATTTAATATGAATTTGAAACCATGACAATGTCTATGCGTTTATGAGTGTGCGTACACACCCTATGGCATTCTTACTAGTGAAAAAAGGTCTCTGGAAGAGCTTTGTTTTAACCTGCTTCCAGGTGGCCAGCAGAGTTAGGATAATAGGGTGGTAAACTATTCCATAAAATGGCCATAATGGAGAATAATCTATTCCTAGCCTTTGATCCCTTGATGTCATGGTGTTGGGGAAGTAGCAGCAAATTGATCCTGAACTGTTTGTACTGAATGGGTTGATTCTGGTTGAAGAAGCTGGTTAGGATAGGTGCCAAGACATATAGAGCTTTATCGAATAAAACAGCAATCTAAATCACATCTGAAAATTTATTGGCAACCAGTGCAGGGCCAACAGCCCAGGAATAATATGTTCATATTGTCTAGCACCAGTTAGCACATGTGCCACTGCATTTGGCAATTTCTGAATGGCCTTTGAAGGCAGCCTCATTTTGAATGCATTATATGCCACCTAGGTGATGATAAAGGTATGGGTTTCTGTGGCAAAGTTCTCCAACTGCAGGTAGGCCCTCCTGACCATAGCCTCTTCCTGTCCACTCAACAGTAGTCACAAATGGACTACTTGAGGACCCTCAAGTCGCAGACTCAGGGGTAAAGTCACCTCTGTCCCTTCCAGTAATCTGTTTTACAATGTAGTATTGCCACTTATATTGGGTTCAAATGGAAATTAAATCTAAACCTCAATTTCGAAGATCCCAGAATGGCTCTGGTGGTAGATAGTGTGTATGTTAGATTATTTTGGTTGTATGACTCATAGCTTTTACCTTTTAATTGGTGTACATATATTTCCTTCATTCATTTGAAAATGAAGTTACATTCTAATTTATAATGAACCATTTAAAAAAAAGTATGTCAAATTAATTAATTTTTCTGCTGATAGTAAACAAAACCCTAAGAACATAGTTCTGTCAGTACAATACAGTTTTTTTCCCTCAGGTTTTATTATTATTTATTTTTTCAGCATTTATTGTTCTGCTAATTGTTTAGACACTAGTGTTGTAATACTGCACATTTATTATTTAAGTCTTTATAAATCATTTTTGAACAATGGTATACGATTGCGTAAATCTGAAGATGTAAACGTTTTAGGTAATTCATTGTACTCAGGAATGCTATGAACATTGCTCTCACAAATTGTACATGATCTTGATACTATTAGAGAAAAGTGTATGCTAAAGTACAGGAAGGGTTAAACAAGTTGTCTTAATAATATGTACATGTGTACATGTAACAATCTTACTTACTTTGATTTTGCTATCAGAAAACATACTTTAGGATGTTGCCACAGTTTCAGAGTAGAGTATTTAATCATGGAAACAACTATACCATTAACAATGTAAGTTGCCTTAAACATTCCATCTTGAGTACTTTTACTGGAATTTGAAGTTGACCTCTAGTACGTAACAAAGAGTTTTGTGAAAAATAATTTTAACAGCAGAATTTGATTTTAACCTGATTTTCATTCCCAAAGACTTCACGGTGAATGGAGATTTATGGTCAATGCCTTTCTCTTTCTTTTTCTCTAAAATAAACTTCAATGGATCTACAGTGGTGCTTAAAAATTTGTGAACCCTTTTGAACTTTCAATATTTCTACATAAATATGACCTGAAATGTGATCTGTTCTCCATACAAGTCCTAAAACTAGACAAAGAGAACCCAATTAAACAAAATGAGTCAAAAACATTATACTTGTTCATTAATGCATTGAGGAAAATGATCCAAATCTACATATTGTTGAATGTGCATGTGAGGACTGCATCTGTGGTTGATGATTGAAAGATTGCTTCTATTTTTCCTGTACAAAGGGGAAGGCAGCAAGAGTGAACGTAAAAACTACACAGAGATTAGATTAAGTATGCTTGGGAAAGTGATTGTAGAATCCTCATCCAAAAGGTACATAAGGTGAGACTGAGAAAATCTTAGGTTGTGCCAAGTAGGGGAGGGGTTATATAGATCAGATTTTTGCTCTTCAACAGATCATTGAGAAATATATGAGAGCGAGGAGGAAAGCTTATTGTACGTTTGTTGATTTAGAGAAAGCATATGATAAAATGAATAGGTTAGAATTATGGGAAAATGGAGAGTTGAAAGTTGATTGCTGAATTTAGTAAGTGCAGTATATGATAGAAATAAATAATTCATGAGAATAAATGGAATGCTTAGCAAATAGTTCAATACTGATCAGTGACTAAGATAAAGATGTATAATGGCCTATTGGTTGTTCAGTATAGATAAATTCATAAGGAATGTCTGTGCTGATGTCAGAGGTGTGTGTTTGGGAGTGTAAATATGCATGTGTTTTTGTATAAATTTGTTGCCAAGCTGCTGTCTGAAAACCCAAATAATTTGTAATGAATGTTTGATTTTGTGACACAGGGAGGAGAGTGGACTTAAAAATTAATGTATCAAAGTCCAAGATAATTCTGTTTGAAAGGAAAAAATTAAGGGGAGAATTGCAAGCTTTCCCAGAGGCATGCTCTGGATCCTGCCTGTTAGGGAAGGTATCTGGTGGGGGCCAGGAAGAGCCTTTTCTATCATGGTGCCAGCCCTTTAGAACATCATCCCCCTGGAAATTAGGTTGACCCTGATTCTGCCGGCTTTTTGTAAGACCCTGAAGATGTGGTTTTGCCACTGGGCTTGGTTATCCAGTTGTATAGTTGACCCATACAGTGGTTATGTTGATTGTTGTTGATTTTGTACCTTGGCTGCTGATTGTATTGTATGTTTTTTTTTTAATGGCTTTCATGTAGTTTTTGTGTGTATGTATGTGTATTGTTGTAAGCCCCCTAGAGTCATGTATTTTAGATAGGTGGCCATACAAATTGAAGTAATAAATACGTTCTAAGTAAATGGCAACAAATTAGAGCATATAAATAAATTTGAACACTTCAATAGAATGTTTACTAAAGATAGAGAAATGTTAAGACTTGCAAAACATGGAAGAAATATAATGGGTATAGTGTGGGCTGTTGGGAGGAATAAATGTCAAAACAAGTATGAATGCATGAAACCATACTTCTGCCCACTTTGTTAGATGGAAGTGAGAGCTGGATATATCCAGAGCAATAACAAACTAAGTTGAATATATCAGGCATGGGGTATTTAAGAAGCTTGTGTGGTAAAAGAAGAGACAGCTACAAGAATAAATGGATGCTGTGTGAAAGAATGTGGAAATCAAATGTGAGCGACCAATATGAAAGAAATACGTGGAAATGTTTTAGTCACGTAGAAAGAATGATTGAATCACAAAACAAATATGTGAAGAAAGGGTGAATGGGTCAAAAGGAAAGGGAGCACTGAGAAAATAGTGGTAGCATGGAATGGAGGATATTTTCATAAAGAGGTGAGAAATTAAAGAATGAAGAGCAGTTTATGGATATGATGGAAACAAGGATGTTTTGCAAGAATAGAGGTACTGTATGAAGAAGTATATTGAATGATGTTGGTGCAAGCTAGATTTAGCTACATTTCTCTTTCTATATCTTATGCCTCTTTCTTTGTCTTACTGTTTATTACTTTTTTCCGTGTTTTGCATAATGTTCCTTACCCTGAAAGGGAATCATCATCATCATCATCATCATCATCATCATCATCATCATCATCATCATCCTGCTTTTAGTTTGTACAACTCATGCAGAAATATTTTTAAAAAGGTAATAAACCTGAGAAACTGTTGGCAAAAAGAGCAAGAGAAAAGAATTATCACTTCTACTTGGGATGGGAAAATGTATGTTCCAACAACAGAAGAGACAATAAATTTGTTAAATATTAGGTTTGATTATACAGTTAACACATCAAACCTGGAAAAGATAAAAAAGTATTTAAATACAACACAGCTTATGAAATGCATAGATCAACAAAAGGAAGCTCCTAATAAATCAATCACAGAAGATGAAGCAAAAGAAGCAATACAGAAATTGAAATTGAACAAATCCTTAGGACCAGATTTATTTTTCTGTAGTGTATTATAAGACCTTTCAGGAAATTTTGATTAATTCATTAATTCAACTAATGAATGACATACTATAACAACAAATACTTCCTTCTTGTGGCAAGAACTTTTATATCTTTGGTTTACAAAAAAGGAAATGACTCAACTTGTCCAGAGTAATATAGACCTATGTCTTTACTGAATGTAGACTACAAGTTTTTTATGGCAGTACTTGCAAAGATATTAAATGGTTTTTTAACTGATCTAATATTTCCTGACCAGACTGGATTTGTCCTGAAGAGATACATGAGAAACAATATCAGATACATTTGGAATCTTATAATATACGTTAGAAAAACAAGAAATCAGCCATGATTTTTCTAAATCCAGATAAAGCCTTTGATAATTTGCAGTGGCCTTTCATAGTCCTGATTCTGAAAAAAATCAACTACAGCTTGAATTTTCTTACATGGATACAGAACATTTATAAAGAACAAGTCAAGATAATGGTAAACTGAAGTTTATCCCCAAAATGCTGCCCTTTCTCCTTCCTTATTTCTTCTGGCATTAGAAGTATTGGGAAGGAAGTTACAAAGAAATAAAATTTCAGGAATTAAACTGGCAAATCAAAGACATACATTAATATATTAACATTATGTTGTACTTACAGTTACTCATCCAAGGAATTCTTTGGAATTAATCATGGAACATATCTCTTGGTATCAGGAGTATGACTTGGTATCAGGTTGACGAGAACAAGACTCATATGGCTCAGACTCAGCATTAACCATTGGCTACTTTTCTTTTATGCTTTGGTGTGTACACGCCATGCCAGCCATTATACTAGATTTTTTTCAGATTTGACAAGAGTCTGTAGGGGAGAAGTTTATAATTCTTAAATCCCTCTTGGATAATTTTATTGTTTTATTTATTTATATGTGTGTGTGTATAAACACATGCACACACAAACACACACAAGTATATGCATATGTACCTGTATTGTATTTGCATTTTATATTGCTATTTCAAAGTTTACATAACCCGGATTGCTGATTTTAATTTCTTGCTGCATATGTGTAGCCTGAGCGAGCCCCTTAGCATATTTTGATTTAATATTGTCTTTTAGTCAAAATTCTTTGTTCGTATGTACTTTTCCTAATTATCCTGATGCTGTCAGTTTAGTTTTGGATATTTTGGATATTCGAGTGTCAATTTCCTTGCTGGTTGATGTCCGCAATAATTTTGATTGAAGACTCAAATGATTAGATTTGAGAATTTACCTGAAGAAGCAAAGGAACCCCTGCAGCAAATAACAGAATTTAATATTACTGTTAAAAAGATTAGGGAATTTACTGAATGATGCATAATAAAGACTTCTTTAAAAATATCCATATACATGGAAAAACAGAATGACAGATATTTTAAATGGAGAAAGCTGAAATTGGCTTGGCTAGAAAGAATAGCAACAGTAAAAATGAATGTTTTACTGAAGCTCAACTTTTATTTCAAATGATTCCAGTAAGAATTGATATTAAGTTATTAAATGCTTCGGATCCCCGTGGTAAAAGAACTTCATTTAGCGGGATCCAGAAGGCGGGCCTTCTCTGCTGTGGCCCCCACCCTCTGGAACATCTTGCCCCTGGAGGTGAGACAGGCCCCCTCACTCCAGGCCTTTCGGAGGGATTTGAAGACCTGGCTCTGCCATCTGGCCTGGGGTGGGGAGGGAGGATATCAGAAATGGGGTTGGCTGGCCCCCATCGGCCTCTTGGATTTTTTAGCTTTTTTATTTTTTAATGCTTGGTTTTTATAACTTTTAATGTTTTTAGTGTGTTGTAAGCCGCCCAGAGTCCCCTATTGTGGGGAGATGGGCAGGGACAAGTTGAATAGAATAGAATAGAATAGAATAGAATAGAATAGAATAGAATAGAATAGAATAGAATAGAATAGAATAGAATAGAATGAATAAATGAGTGGCAGAGACAATTAATTAATTTTATATGGTCAAATAAAAGACTAAGAGTTAAAGTTAATACCTGAAAGAATGATGTGGATTGGCAGTACCAAATTTCAAATTGTTTTATCAAGCCAGATATCTCATGTGCATTAAAGACTGGATTATATCACTTTAGAGCTGGGTTGCTTCTACTGTAAGGGAGCAAGATTCCCAGATGGTTTATATAAATATCTTTGGCTTGATACCAAGAGAAATGCACAAGGTATAAAAGATTCTTCAATCACGAGCAGACATTAGAGTATTAAAAGTATGAGATAAACACAGAAAAAGAATTGTCCAGAATTATTGTCCCTTGCTTCACTAAGTATTTGCTTTCATGAAGGCGAATGTACAAAAAAATTGATCAGTGTAATGATTATAATGATAATAATTAGGACTACCAGCCCTAATTCTTAACAAAGATGAAAATTTTTAAGATTCTTTCCTTAGAAGGGTCAGAATCATCTTTTAGTTTCTATTTCTTCAGGTAACTAACATAGTTAAGGAATTACAAAAACAAGGCAGAATACTATGAGAGGTGACCAAATTGTTATAAGGTTTTAAAATGCAAAACATCTGTTGGGGCTTATTTACAAATTATTATTGAACTATGATTCAGAAACTGAACAAATTAAAAACTGTATGGTTAAATGGAAGTAATTTCAATATATATGCAACAGTGGGAATATCAATAGAAGACAAGTAGTAAATTTACAAGAATTTTCAGTTAGAGAAAACTTTTCATTTAGAGAAAACTGGTACAAGATGTTTTACCTCCAGTATATTATTCTAGTGGTGATTGCCAAAATAGATAATTCATTTTCTAAAAATATTTGGAGATGCAACAATCAGGTCAGATCATTCTTCCATATTTGGTGGCAATGGTGTAAAGCTCAATAATTTTGGAAGAAAATTTATTATATAATGATACCAATTTTAAAGGTTGAATTTATCTTTCCTGCCAGCTGTTTTTCTGTTAAACATCACCAAACTTTATAGCCCTACAAATATACTAAGTTGGTTTTGTATATTTGCTAGGCCTTTAGTTGAAAATCACATATAATTTGTTCCTTAGAAGAATGGCAGACTAAGATACAGGAATATGCAGAAACGTAAAAAATAGCTTTGTATTTGAAAAACAAGTCTGATACAGAATCTAATTCAATTTGGAACTCATTCATGGATTATAATTCTACCTAGAGACTTGGACTGCATCTAAAGCAAGCCTTCCTTCCTTCCTTCCTCCTTCCCTCCCTCCCTCCCTCCTGGTGACTGCCTGGACAATTCCCTGCAGTTTTCTTCGCAAGGTTTTTTGGAAATGGTTTGCCATTGCCTGCTTCCTAGGGCTGACACAGAGTGACTGGCCCAAAGTCATCCCGATGGCTTTGTGCCTCAGGCGGGACTAGTATTCACAGTCTCCCAGTTTCTAGCTTGATGCCTTAACCACTACCCCAAGCTGGGTCTCCCTTGGGTTTTTCTACTTAATGTTTTAATATAGCAGTCTTGGTTTGATTCATTAAATAAGAGTAGAACTTCTGGATTAGATATTTTTTTCTTAATTCAATTAAAATGCAGTCTATATTAATGTTATTTAATCCTTAAAGTTACTTCAAACATTTTATTCAATCTAATCTTTTCTACTTTTTTCTGTTTTTTAAACTTTTTCCAGTTTTTTTCTTGATTTGTGTTTTTAAAATATTAAAATTAAATAAATCAAAGAGAAATGTAATGTGCTCGACAAGCTTGAGAGAAGTAGAAAAGGGAGTTAACAGATATTTTAGATAGATGGGTTCAAAGAGATTACAGAATATCATTCAGAATGTCAGAATCCTCGCAAAATTTTATAATAGATTATTAGATGGCTAGTTTAAAAAGAAAAAAAATGGTTTTTTACATGCTGCGGTTCTGCCATTGTAAAAGGGGGGGGGGAAGTAGGGATGAGAAACGGTTAAAAAGCAGATGGGTCCTTATCACAAGCTCTGGCATGCTCAAGGTCATACCAGCAAGAGAATCAGAGGACCAAGAACTAAGAGCAATGTGCGGGGGGGAAGTAAGAAAAACAGCTTTTGGCGCGCTTTTGATCAGTCTTAGCAATGCTTTGGATCTGTACACTTATTCTCAATAAATGAACTTTCTTTTGAATCAACATTGGTTGCAAGGAAAGTTGCTGGATGTGGGATCAACAGGTGGCAGCTCAATACATTTTGCTAAGACTCCAAGTGTAGACTTCCACCAGGGAGATTGCCCTGCGGGGAGTCCAAAGCCTCACGTTGACCGGGACCAACCGAGCAGCGTGATGGCTGACGATGTAATTGAGGAAGAAGAAGAGAGACCGGTCCCCCCTCCATTGGAAGTGAAGGTGACAACCCAGGAGGAGCCGGTGCAATCATCGCGCCAAGCCCGAGCAGGGGCGAAGGCAACGGCGACAAGGGGACGAGGCCCTTCGATGAAAGATCACATGGGGAAATTGGAAGGGCAGATGGGGTCCCTAGCCGATGATGCGCGAGCGCTTAAAGCAGCGGTGGATCAACTGCTTGGAGGGGGATTTACGCCCCCCACGCGAGAATCAGCAGCCACACCGGGAGGTACGGAGGTGGCAGAGCAGTCGGCTGAAGGTGAGACCTCCAGCGAGGAGGAGGAGGATCTCACACCTAGCAGAGCCAAGAAGAGCCCGATGCAGCAGCGGGGCATCTCCATGAAATTCGAGGGAGATGCTGAGCAGCTGGCTTGCTTTATCACCCAGGTGCGGATCTACATGGAAGGCTATGGAGGTCTGTTCCGCAGCGAGGAAGAGAAGGTCTCCTTTGTGTCCAGTTTTTTTGAAGGTACGGCTGCAGAATGGGTAGTTGGCCTGCACAGGGCGAAGGACCGGGCTTTAAGGAGATTAGAGGATTTCATGGCGGCTCTCTGCGCACGCTTTGAAGACCCGTGCGTGGCACTTAAAGCACGACGTGACCTGGAAAGGCTGAAGCAGGGGTCCAAGTCGGTATCAGAGTACGCCTACGAATTTCGGGGGTTGGCTCAAAGGCTGCCTCACGTGCCTGAAGAGCTCCTGATCGAGTATTTCCAGAGAGACTTGCAACGTGAGTTGTTGCAGCGCGTGGTGTGCCGGGGTTTCCCCAAAACCTTTAATGGATGGGTGGCTATGGCCGGCGAGGTGGAGGAGCAATGGCGCACCATAGAAGCAAGAACCTGACTTCCGCCCTTACCCGGCACAAAGAAGGCGGCGCCCAAGGCGAAGACCAGCGCGCCAGGAAGTAGCAGGAGCCAGCGCGTCTGTTTCAACTGCGGGGAACCGGGGCACTTTGCCGCTGCGTGCCCTAAAGCAAAGACGGAGCAAGGAGGCAAGAAGACAGAGTGGAAGGGACCGAAGTCTTCGAAGCCCGGCAAGAAGGAGTCAGCGGCAGTCGGCAGCGAGACGGGAGCTAGAGTGGCAACACACGGCGGCGGCAAAACCCGGAAATTGTTAGATCCGCTCTCTCTCCGACAGGCGGCTGCTCTTCCGGAGAAAGAAAGCAGCTCACGAGAGGACTCGGAAAGCGAAGAGGTGGGGGTGAGTCCCATTAAAATTTGGGTGGAACTAAGGGTGGTGAGGACGAAGCGAAGGGCAGAGATGCGGGCGCTGATAGACTCTGGCTGCTCCCGAAATCTGATTAATCCCGCCCTCGCCCGGGGTTTGGGACTGCACTTAAGGAGACTCAAAACCCCTGTGATTTTACCCAGCTGGACGGATCCCCAGCGGGGGGAGGGCCGGTGGAGTATCGTACTGAAGAGCTCGAGCTAACCATGGGGGACCATAAAGAGACTATTAAATTCCTAGTGACTCCCATGGCAGGCAACCCAGTGCTTCTGGACATGAACTGGTTAAAAAGGAAGAACCCAGAAGTTAACTGGGAGGAAAAGATCTTGCGTTTCCCAAAGGAGGGGGGAGTGCAAGTTGAAGGAGTTACCGAAACGTTGTCAGATGAAGAGATGGGCGCTGTGAGTAGGGAAAAGGCAGGGGAGGCTGCAACTCAGATTCCCAAGCAATACCTCGACCTGCAGGAGGTGTTTAGCGAAAGGGAGTCAGATCAGCTACCCCCCCATCGTGCCTGTGACTGTGCCATAGAGATTGAACCGGGGGCTAAATTTCCAAGGAAGAAAATGTATCCAATGACACCCAAAGAGTTGGAAGCCTTGCGGGAGTTCATGATAAGAATCTAAAGAGGGGCTTTATTGTACCTACGCATTCTCAAATTGCTGCACTGGTGTTATTTAGGGAAAAGAAGGATGGCTCCCTACGTTTGTGCACAGATTATAGAGGGCTAAATGCCATTTCTGCTGACAATCTTTGATGAAAGATCTGTTGGCCCATTTATCCAAAGGGAAAATTTTCACAAAACTGGATTTAAGGGAGGCGTACTTCAGGGTGCGAATCCGGGAAGGAGATCAATGGAAATCTGCCTTTAACACGCCCCTGGGGTGCTTCCGTTATGAAATAATGCCGTTTGGATTAAAAGGAGCGGTGGGGGTGTTTATGCAACTTATAAATGAGGTGTTACAAGAGCATTTATACCAGGGGGTGTTGGTTTATCTGGACGATATCCTGATTTACACTGAGACCATGGAGCAACATGTACAATTGGTCAGGAAGGTACTAAAAAAGCTACTGGAGGCTCAATTGTATGCCAAGCTCTCCAAATGTGAATTTCATAAACAGCAAATTGACTATTTGGGGTATAGAATTTCGCATCAGGGAATTGAAATGGACCCGGTCAAGGTGAGGGACGTCACAGGTTGGGAGGCTCCCAAAACCAGGCGTCAACTTCAAAGTTTCCTGGGCTTTGCCAACTTCTGTCGGCAATTCATACCCAACTTTGCCCAAGTAGCACTCCCACTCACCGATTTGTTGAAAACCAAGGGCAAGGACAAAGCGAAGGCATCAAAACCTGGAGCCCCCTGGCATGGACTAAGGAGTGCCAGGAAGCTTTTCAAAGTTTAAAGCGTCTGTTTACAGCTGAACCGATCTTAAAGCACCCTGATCCAGAACAGCCATTTGTCATACAGTTGTCATACAGGCAGACGCTTCGGATGTAGCAGTGGGAGCTGTGTTGTTACAGAAGGGGGCAGGGGGAGAGCTGTTTCCATGTGCATACATATCCCGGAAATTTTCAGAAACGGAGAGACGCTGGTTGGTGTGGGAAAAGGAAGCGTTCACAGTGCGCTGGACGTTAGTTTGCTGGAGGCACTTGTTAGAGGGATCACCCCATCCCTTTGAAATTTGGACTGATCACAAGAATTTAGAAGCTTTGACTGCACCGAGGAAGCTGTCACCCAAGCAAATGAGATGGGCACAATATTTCCATCGATTTAACTTCTCCCTGAAGTACATTCCTGGGGGAAAAAATTTTCTGGCAGACGCCCTGTCTCGATTGCCTCAACACAACAGCAAGCGAGAGGAAGTAGTCGCTCCTGTAATTCCATGTACCCAAACAGCCCTAAGGGTGGTCACTAGAGCTCAGAAAAAGAGGGGTGAAGAACAACCAGAAGGAGAATTGTTGAAAAAATTAAATGCCCAAATTGCTCAGGATGATTGGTTTAAAAGCAACAGCCAATTACTAGTGAACAAACAAGGGGCATGGTGGTGGCAAGATAAGCTGTATGTCCCTGCAGACGCTAGAAAGTGGGTCTTGCAAAGAAGTCACGACAGCAGAACAGCTGGGCACTTTGGTTTTGTGAAGACATTACATCTACTCAGGCGACAATTTTGGTGGCCGACAATGAGAAAAGATGTAGGGGAATATGTAGCTACATGCCCCACGTGTGCAATGGCAAAAAAAAGAGGGGGCAAACCAATGGGGCTTCTACAGACAGTAGCAAATCCAGGGGCTCCTTGGAAGCAAGTTTCCATGGACTTTATTGTAGACCTGCCTGAAAGCAACAAAAAGACAGTTATTTGGGTAGTTACAGACCTTTTTTCCAAACAAGCACATTTTGTGGCATGCCAATCCCTTCCATCAGCACCCAAACTGGCCAAGTTATTTATACAACACGTCTACCGAGCTCATGGCGTCCCAGAACGAATAATTTCAGATCGAGGGGTCCAGTTTACTGCCAGGTTCTGGAGGGCATTCCTAAAACTACTGGGGGCATTGCAAGGCTTGAGTTCAGGGTACCACCCCCAGACGGCGGGATCATGTGAACGTCTGAACTCAGTGTTAGAACAATATTTGAGATGTTTCATTAACTACCAACAAGACAATTGGGATGAGCTGTTACCGTTTGCTGAAGTAGCTTATAATAATGCAGTGCACCAAAGCACTGGCCTCACCCCTTTTAAAATAGCTACAGGACAGGACTTTGTACCAATCCCAGAACTACCTAACCAATCCACTCAAGTCACTTCGGTTGATGAATGGGTCCAACAAATGACACAAGTGTGGCCTCAGATTGCTGCGTTGTTAAAGGAGGCCAAAGCAACGTACAAGAAATTTGCAGATGCTAAGAGAACCCCAGAAAAGGAATGGAAAGTAGGAGATAAGTTTCTTTTATCTACCAAGCATCTTAAATCATTACAACCTTCCAGAAAGCTCACTCCAAAGTTTGTGGGGCCTTTTATTATAGATAAAGTAATTAATCCAGTTGCCCTACGATTACAGATGTCTGCTACCTTTAAAAGAATCCATCCAGTGTTCCACTGCGACCTGCTTAAACCCTATAAAGAGTCATCTCAATGGCATCCCTCCCCAGCACCACCTAAACCGATGATGGTTGAAGGAGAACAACATTTTGAAGTTAAAGAGATACTGGACAGTAGAAAGCATGGGGGGGGTGTTCAATTTTTAATTCAGTGGAAACATTTTCCCAAATCAATGGCTGAATGGGTTGATAAGAAACATGTAAAGGCTCCACATTTAGTTAAAAAAAATTATGTTTATCCTACAAAGCCTTAACATTTAGAAAGGTTATTGTATTATGTTTTTCTTTGCTTTTTCTTTTTTAGAGTGAAGAAGAGGAATCATCCGACTGACATCCTCTTTTGTGGAGGGGCAGTATGTCAGAATCCTTGCAAGATTTTATAATAGATTATTAGATGGCTAGTTTAAAAAGAAAAAAAATGGTTTTTTACATGCTGCGGTTCTGCCGTTGTAAAAGGGCGGGGGGGAAGTAGGGATGAGAAACGGTTAAAAAGCAGATGGCTCCTTATCACAAGCTCTGGCATGCTCAAGGTCATACCAGCAAGAAAATCAGAGGACCAAGGACTAAGGGCAATGTGGGGGGGGGGAGTAAGAAAAACAGCTTTTGGCGCGCTTTTGATCAGTCTTAGCAATGCTTTGGATCTGTACACTTATTCTCAATAAATGAACTTTCTTTTGAATCAACATTGGTTGCAAGGAAAGTTGCTGGATTTGGGATCAACAGGTGGCAGTTTGTGACACAGAACACATAAAAACAGCAAGCATTTGCCCATAGAGTCACTCATAGTCAAATTTGACCTGATGTAGCTATCATCTGTCCTCTGAAGTGCTAGGGGCTTGGGAGGGCATCTCAGAGGAATTAGATGAAGTTTGTATTGGAGTCAGCTGAGCCTTGTTTAATCTAAGATAAATACCTTTTTTATTGTAATTGGTTGTCTAACCCTTCTCAGAAAATTCAAGTAACTCTTGGAGTTTAATGTCTAGACTATTTTAAGATTTGGTCAGGAATTTAGTACTGTCCAAAGGAAATTAATTGTTTTTTGGTTTTGTCAGCCAAAATACATGTCAAAGAGTTCAGAAGTGGATCAAAAAGGTCTAAACATTAATGTCATAATAATAAACAGATTGTGCAAATGATATTGTTCTACTTGCAAGCAAATTTTACTCAAATAAACCTTATGGGGTCAATATAAATCAGAAGACGACAAAAATAATGGTTATCAATAAAAATAAAATTCTGGAACCAAATGAAAATAGGTGCAGAGGCTATGACAGTATTGACACCTAGGCTGTGTTTTGAATGATAGATAGGATCATAGCATGGAAATAAGGAACAAGATTGAACAGACAAGAGTAGTTTTTCGAAAAATATGTAAACCTCCTTGCTCTGAGGATTTAAAATTGAAGCTTTGGTGGCAGGTTGTAGCTATTATGTCTTGCCAGTTCTTTTTCATAGAGGAGAAACATGAACAAATGACCACTCATTCTTGAGCTCCTAAAGATAATAGAGATAATAATAAATGATAATAAAAATAGAAATATGAAACACGGATTTACAGAAGATTACTTAAAATATTATGTATTGAATATATATTAAATGAGAAGGACCTCCAAAGAATGGGCAAAGATTAAAAAACTGTGAATAACATTAAGAAAAAGAATTTGGAATATTTAGACACATGATATACAAGAAATATCAATTACTTCAATTAATTATTCAAGAAGAGATTCAAGTAATACTGATAAATGATATATGTCCTGGATGGAAAATCTGTGGACATAGTTTGGCAAAAATACAGTGTCTTTGTTTCAAATAACATCAAAGGAATAAACAGCATTGATGGTTGCCAACTTCTGGTAGGAATTGTCACTTAAGTAAGAATGTATTCAGATTACAAGTTGGGATTTAAAGGGCTGATTCCAAACTAAATATTATCAATTCCAAACTAAAATACCAATTTTTAACCTGTCAATTTTCAGGCATACATATTGGGCCACTGTTGTATATGATCATCTCAGTACTGACCTTAATAAATTATAAATATAGAAAGTTGTTAACATATTCTATTATATCAGTTTCATTTGGGAAAAGATTTTCTTCAGATGAAATATATATTAAAAGTTATTATTTTGTGTTGTAAGATAGTACTTGTTGCTTTTAACTATAGCAGTAAACTGTAGTACAAAAGATATTTCATTTTGGCTTTCTTTTTTTTTTTTCATTTTGAATAAATATAATTAATACAAGTCTGACCAGAAAATCTATTTTTATTCCCTCAACAAAATCAAAGAAAGCATATCTGACATTTCAGGGAAAATGTGTATTTACCAACTTGTCAGTTGTTGACTATCATAACCATTCTGTATGGAGCTAGTTAATTTTCCAAAAGCTTTCCAAACTATTATCTGTTTCATTACATAGTAAACCATTGCAAAGGTTAAAGATAATTCTGTCAAACAACTGTAGTGATACCCTATTGCATCTATTCAACAAAATCTAACTCATTCAGCAATCAATTTAGCATTTGGTGTTCTCTCACTGCAGCTTCCAGCAGTGTTTCAAAAAGCTGCTTAAAAGTTGAAAAGTTAGACACTGTTCTTGGGTTTAGTTGTAGGAAGCATAAATATTTAGGGCAGATGACATTAGACATATAATAATTTTGGGCTTCATTCTCAGTACAAGCACTTTGATTAGAGACTTAACTGTTTAGGAGATTTGCTTTATATTGTAGCTTACTGTGTAAATGGGATATCCTTTTTCTCCTCCAGTTCATAAGGAGGGCTGTGAGTAGTTTGTGCTTTTCTTTCAATGTGTTCCTTTTCTGGGGGTGGGGTGTCATTTTTGCAGTTCTTTGGGAACTGTAGCATGTATAAAATGTGCAAGGCAGCTGCAATATAGAATTTTGCTGGGGAGGAGAAATGAGAATCATGACATAGACATTTGCAGAATATGCAACTGGTGCATTAAAAAAAGATGCAATCCCTAAAGTCATACAAACAATTTTTAAGGGTTTGTGGCCAATATGAAACATTGCTGCTCTTGATCACTACTCATTTTACTTTACAGGTTGTGTATTTTGTATTATTTATTTTAAAAACCTTTTTGCAGGAATGTTGTAAATGTGCATGTAGTGCTTTCTCCCAAAGTACCTCTACCTGCCTGGGTCTTTGGCATATTTATATAAACTGAAGATTTAGCAAAATTGATGTATAGTTTCACATAGTTTTCTTTCTGCTCAGGTAAAATGTGCTACATTTATCAAATCTTGATAAAGAAGACAACAGTAATGTGAAGAACATGTAATCTGCAAGCTATCCACTTACATTCTTTATGAACAGGGAACATGGATGCATTGATCCGTTATTAAAAGATTAAAAGTAATGAAGAGAAATATTCAAAAAGGGAAGAGGGAGGACTAGGGAAACTATGGGTCAGGTATCTTAATATCTGTTGGAGAAAATATTAGAACAGATCAAACATGTTTGCAAGCATTTTAGAAGTATAGCTATCAGGAACCAGCATGGGTTTGTCATGAATAAGTTATGTCAAACTAAGCTTATCTCTTTTTATGACAGGATGACTAGTCTGATAGAATACTAGCATTTTGTAGTAAAGTGTTTCAGTAAAATGTTTGAAAAAGCCTTTCATAATACAGGTAGCCCTTGCTTAATATCCACTCATAGAGTGACCATTAAGTTACAATGGTGCTGAACGAGGGGTACTAACAACAGATCCTTGTAGTTGTGGCTGATGCAGTATCCCTGCAATCATGTGATTGTGATTTGTGTGCTTGGGAACTGGCTCGCAATTACAATGTTGCAGCATCCTGTGGTCATGTGATTGCCATTTGTAATCTTCACTGTCAGCTTCCAACAAGCAAAGTCAATGGAGAAGTTGGCAGGAGGTCACAAATGGTGGTCACATGACTGCAGGACACTGTGATTGCTCAGGATTTGCCTAATGATGACAACTGGGACTTCCAGAACTGCTGTCGTAAGTTGACATGATCACGTGATGTTGCACCTTACAACCACTTTGCTTAGCGATATAGTTCCTGGTCCCAATTACTGTTGGTAAGTGAGGACTACCTGTATCTTTGTAGACTAAATAGAAAAATATGGGCTAGAGAGTACTGGAGTCTAGTGGATTTGCAACTAGTTGAACAACTGCACTCCAAAGGCTTCACGTCATTCTGTAGGTAGTGGGATCCCCTGGACATGAAAAGGCTGGGGCACATTCAGAGCAGAGCTACCAGGATGATAAGGTGTCTGGAGACAAGCCCTGTAAGGAATGGTTAAAGGAATTGGGCATGGTTTATATTGCAAAAGAAAACTAAGGGAAGATATGACAGTGGTCTGTAAATACCTAAAAGAGGGGGTAGACCTTTTCTATGTAGAAACTAAGAATAAGGACTAAGAGGCTGAAATTAAAAGGAGAATTGGGGTAATATTAATAATTTCTTCCTGATAAGAACTGTCAAGCAGTGGTAGAGTACGTTTAGAACAGTGGAGGACTCCCCTCAGTTGGAAGTTTCTAATGGAGCAGGATGACCATTTCCAGAGCTGGTTTAGTGATTCCTCAACCAAGCAGAGGATTGAAATAAAAGACATATAGGCTTCAACTGACTCATACAATCTATGACTCTGTGAGTATGACAAAATGAATAAATATTAAAAATCCTTGCAAATCTAAATACGTTGAATTTAGAAGGTTGAACTTGCCTCAGTACCAAATCCTGTGAAACTGTATCCATATTTTACTGAAACTAGGGTCCAGTTCTTTCTTTCTATTGTAGGTTATGATGGAAAACTTCCATCATAATTATTAATAGCCACAGTGTTAGTAAGTTCACAACTCTTCTTTGCTAACTCAATACTGGTGTTGCTAACTAAACAAACTTTTAATTATAGTTTATTCTAATTTTCTGTGCAGTGTTATATAGTTGAATTATTGTATAACAAAAAATACAAAGAATCAATTTCTAGTCTATTCTTGAAATTTTTATGTGGAAATTTAGTATTTTATAAGAAAGTCAACAAAACTGCTTTGCAGTGAGCTAATTTTTAAGTGTTATTAGATAAGAATTACTGTGGTTTCACATGTGCTCTTATGCTAAAGTCTCATATATAAAACATATGGCGTTCCTTCCACTTTTTTCTGGGTGCTGGTGGTTTTTCATGTATAAAACATATGGCATTCTTTCCACATTTTTCTGGGTGTTGGTGGTTCTAAGATCACTTTTAAAAAGGATCCATGAAAAATAACCAAGTTATGCACCTTGTACATCAAAGAATGTAGATATACAAGGAATACAAAGAATGTATGTATACCTGAAATATTGTACAAGTAGTCCTTGCTTAGCAACCACAATTGGGATGGGCAACTCTATCACTAAGTGCCACAGTTGCTAAGCAGAAAATCACGGACTTACAACATCACTTTCTATTGGGTCATTAAGCAATCATGTGACCACATCGTGTTCTCCATTAATTGCTGCAAGCTGGTTGTGAAACATGCAAATGGTGATCACGTGACTACAAGATGCTGTAATGGTTGTAAATGGGCACTGGTTGTGAAGTGCCTGAATAGCAATCATGTGACCGCAGGACACTGCTACTGTCATAAATGCGAGGATTGGTCGCAGAACGGTTGTTTTTTTTACACTGTCATAACTTTGAATGGCCACTAAATGAGGCAGTCTCTCTGTACACAAGAAAACAAAAAGCATTTTAAAATTAATTTTTATCGCATACATACATATCTTTGGGTGCCAGGGGTTTTATGCTGCGGGTTTTTGTGTTTTTAAATCCTTACATGCTACACAGAATAACCTGTGTGAGATGGGCAGCTGTATACTATAAATAAATATCCATCATCCTAAGCAACTTTATGCAGGACCCAGAACAGGAGTAAGATATACTTAGTCAAGATATTAAAGAAAGGGCATAAGGAAAAAAAAGATAAAACTAGTTTATACCAGCACACTCACTATACTTCTCCATGCCATTTTATCCTTGCAAACTCGCTCCTACATCAATGCACTGCTTCACATATTGCCTTTTATATCATGCATAGGATGTATTTTATATCATGCATAGGATGGTAAACTACAAATATGTACACAGAACTATTGTTTCACAATTCTTTTTAAATCTGTCTAATAATAGCTTTCATTATACATGTTTAATTATAACTTTCTAAAAGTATCTATCACTATCACTTGATTGTCCTAGATTCTTTAAAAGGAGAACTGAAAAAAGGCTGTTATGTAAGAAGAATTTGTACTTTTTTGAAAAATACCATGATGTTACTAATAAGCATTCTGATTTGTGCTGTCTGACATTAGTTTGGATACCTGCTCTTTTCCCTATTAAGGATATCCAGGGATAGCTTTCTTTCCCATTCTTTTTATTGTCTATTTTTTTCTTTTTCTTTTTTTAAAAAATTAAGGTAAGCACAGGAGAATTCCTCTGGTTTTGAGAAAATTGCTAGAAATATGTAGGAGACCAACAATTGATAAATACATATCTTAGATATGGCCATAAAGTTTTAAAAATCTATTGATTAATGTTTGTGAGAAACTGATTAATATTTGTAATAATACATGTCAGATACATACATAAAAACTATGTTTGCAATAATAATAGCAATGATGATGATGGAGTTCTTATTTCTGTGCCTTACCAGTTTCTACTTTAAAGAAAGATGTTGCTTTTTTCTGGTCCCAAAAATGTACGTAAGGGTTTTTTTGGTTTGGTGTGGTGTGGTGTGGTGTGGTGTGGTGTGGTGTGGTTTTTTTTTTTGGGGGGGGGTGAGTTTGTATGTAATGAGAAAGAACTGGTTAGGCCCTTTTTCTTCTTCTATATGGAAAGAAAAGAAATAAACATTTTAGTAGTTTTGTAATTTGTCATGTGCAGTTACTAAACAAACCATCTTCAAGTCCTCAGGCTTTCTTAGGTTGCTTTCTACCACCCAAGATTTTTTTAGAAAATAATTTTAAACCACTATTTCTGGTTTATAAATAACAAACCTTGAATCTTATGAAACAAACCTGAAGCCTGGTTTATTTCTTCTACAAATAACAAGGGAGGGGATTCTTACCTGTGCTTGGAACTTAATTGTGGCTTATTGTTATTCATGAATGTGCCTTTTGTGTGAGAAAGGAAGCAAACAATTTCCTCATGATATTTATTATAGTAGGATCAAAAGGCAGGATAACTGTAGCATTAAGTGAAAGTCACTTCCCTACAAAGAAAAAACCTTTGTATTATTCCCCCTAAGGCACACAAAACTTTGTCTTCTTTGTATCTCTCAAATGAATCTCAAAGAAATTGCAAATCTACAGGCTTGCTGGAGTTAATATACTTTCTTGTGTTCCATCAGCCAAACTTCATACAGGTAAAAGTCCTAGCCTTTGTGATAAATATTTTATAAAAGTTAAATAAAACTAGCTGAATAAAAAAACATTTTTGTTACAAAAGTACTACGCAAATAGGTGCAACCTCATAGTATGTACAAAACATTTCTCTTTTAATATAATTAAAACAGTGGAATAAAAACTTGAAAAAATGGCATGAGGGAAAATTCCTACCACGGCATTATAATGAATTAGGATTTCTTATAGAGGCATTAAATTGTAAGAGAAAGGTGATTATAACATCATGGCAATGACCTGTTAGTAAGTTCTTGAAAAGTCTTTCTTTTTTCCTATTATTAATACAGGCTTTACTGATTATTAGGATTTCTCAGAAGAAAAAGTAACTTTGAAAGGAAGCCAAGGTACTTGCAAAAATCTAGCTTTTTACATTTTATACTTTGTTTTGGTGTCATGAAGAAATATTAGCATTATGGAGCACTGTTTCTACTTCTCAAATGATTAATCACCACTTGGTGTTGAAAAAATGGTTTTAACCCCCTCAGATTAGTTTAGATGGCTAGTCCACTTGCCTTTCACTATACAATTGTCTGTGTGTGTGTGTGTGTGTGAGTGAATGTGTGTGTTACTTGCTTTGGGTTTGCTTTATCAATTTTTTTATTGCCTATAAGGATCCTTATTCCTGAGGTTTGTATGAGGTGATGTATGGTATGGATGCTGTTTAACATCCAATGAAAGATTCTTAAGGCATAATTTGCATCTTTACTTTTTTCCTAGTACCATTATTTCATGTACTGCAGCTGAAACCCCCACCTATAATCCTCTTTGCTTCTTGGTCCATTTGGTGGATATTCAGACTCAAGGAAGTTCTGCTCACATGCCAAGAATTATTATAGTCCCAATGGTTTTAATAATAGCAAATATTGGAAAGGGGTGATATTGTGAGGTGTTCTGGTTCTACAACATTATATATAATTGAGCACATATGTTTCACTGGTTGTTTCCAGATTATTGGGTAAGCAAAGAATTGGATTCAATTCAGTAAGTTCTGCCAAACAGTCGAAGTAAGCTGATTGTATTAGACAAGTGGGGATGGAGGTGGGTGGGTGCAAGCAATAAGGGGAATTTAGCAGTAATAAGGAACACCTGGGAGGTAGAACTTAAGTACACAGATAACATCAAACCAAGCAGACAAGTCCTGACAACATCCCTTACACTGAAGTAGTTTTAATCTAGTATTTGTATAATATTGTGAATATACTGTTTTATGTTCATTCGTTCTGTTGCTTATCTTGCCCAAGGGTGAAATGAGCCTTAAGAAATGTAGAAGTTAGGATGTAAAGAATTATGTTTAGGCAATGGAAAATACTTATTCTAGCCTGGAAGGTTCCTTTTGTTGGCACAATGTTATGCATGCATGCATCCTAGAGTTGAGAACCTAAAAAAATATATTTCCTGAATAAATGCAAAACTTGCATTTATTGGGAAGATTATTTTTTTATTATTATTAATTTATTTATTGTTAAACTTGTATGCCGCCCATCTCCCCCAACGGGTGACTCTGGGCGGCTCACAATAACAAAAAAGGAAAAAAAAATCTTTTTTCCAGATTTTCTAAACGACTGTATGTTGCTTGGAAGGTGGGCAGTGGGTACTTACTTCTGGAATGTACAGTGTATGTGTGTTCAGAGAAACAGAAAATAAAAATATGCTTTGCTACATTAGGTGGTCAGTTTAGCACAGCCAGTAGTTTTTTTGCTAGATCTTAATAGACTAGTGCTACTTTAAAACATCCTATAGGGCCCTAACATTTTTATTAAAGACCTGTTTCTTGTTTGTAAGATTGATTAAGTTTTATTTTTAAAATTTATGCACTATTTCAGTCTCCCAGCCAAATTTTCACAAGCTTTCAGGTGGCCATGTACATATGAGGAATAGTAAAACAATGCAACTGCAATCATAAATCCAATAATATTCATTACAGTATCAGTATTCAATCATTCATCCATGTCCACTTTGGGGAAGGTAGGCTGCTGTACTGCTGGGAGGTTCATAAAATAGCAGCAACCCCAACTTCTCCTGCTGGTCAGCCTCACAAACGTGGCATTACATCCATCCTTGCAACAGTCAGGTTGAGGCTAAGGTATTACTCATTAATCAACTGGACAGATCTCACTGAGGAGGAGGACTCCCCCCACCTCACTGTCCATCCAGGTCTGCCGTCTCATCCACAGTTTCATCATGGACAACATTTGATTTGTTACAGACAACCTGGCATTCAGTAACATCAGTCTGAATATGAAGTACCTGAATCATGAGTTCAGAATGGGAGAATGGAAATTGATACTGGCACCAGATTTGCAAACTCTGTTACCATGGAACAGCTTGTACCTAATCTTCCACCTTACTTCTCCCTGCCTGTCACTACTGTTATCATCCCATCTTTTTTCCTTTAGTGCCCCCCCCGCATCAATCAGTGTGTAGGATAAAAATATTCCTTCCAATTCAGCTCCAGCTGCAATAGTAATAATCACACCTGGCAGCTACATTTGGATACCCAAAACTACATTCCAAACCCACCATTCCCAAGAGTAAATAAGCAGCCTTCTCCCTTCCACTCAGCAACCACTTCTCCACTACTTGGGTCTCACCAATTATGGTCAAAGGAGCAGGACCCCTTGTTGTCCCATACCTGAATTCTCTAACTTCACTCAGAAAAAGAATGTACTATTTTTTTTCTTTCTCCTTTATCTTCCATTTCCTATGTCTGTTATTCTGTCATCTCTGCTTGAAGTCATGGTCAGTTTCATCAAAGTCGGTTCCAGAAGATCTCTTGTGTAACTGCCCTAACTGGCAAAGACCTGCCATACAATGTAATTGTCACCTCCTCCCTGCTCCACCTTATGTTTTCTATCTTTCTTCCTTTGTCAATATCATCCTTCTTTTCAACTCATTCTTTCTTTTCCTGTTCATTTTCCTTCCTACTTCTCCTTTTTCATTCTTCATTTTGTACTTTGAATGCCACTGAATTTGCTCTGTTCTCATACTGTCTTCTCCTCTATTCCTCAGTGGACTGATCAGGTGAGTTTCAGACAGTTACTCTGGTAATTCACATGGTCTGCCTTGATCTTAGGCACAGAACTCATTTACTGAACAGCACTACCTCTCCCTCTTAGTTCACCAACTGCAGTCACTTGGGTCTCCAGCTCTTTCTGTTTTTTCCTAAGTAAAAAGTCCATTTCTGGTTTTTTTTCCCCTAGTCGTCTTTCTCTTCCTCCTCCTGGTCTTTTTTTGTTTCCTCCTTCTACACCAACATTTGTAAACAAACACACTGCAACATAATATTACAGAATCATAAACAACTGGGAGAATGGGTAATATACCCATAGCCTCCTGAATGACATTTTTAGCTGATTATGCTTGAAACTCTTTGGATTGATTCAAACAACAAACTAAGCCACAATGTGATTTGTTTGGCTTTGGCTTATTATATTAAATAAACCCAGGCATTGTCATTTATTCAATAAATCATAATTAAACAAATGATGATGTAACAACAAGTCTGTCTTGATTTCCCTCCTTGTTGATGGGATCTATTTATGACTAGTACAAATTCTGAAAAGGTCTTTGATTGTATTGAAAGCAATACAAGAGACAGAGAATGTAAGACAACAAGGGGGGGGGCGGTTTGGTAATGCATTCCTGCTGGAGCAATATATATTTCTGGCATCTGTAATACACTATTCTGTAGTTATGTGTTCGTGTTATTAAAATATATAAAAGCTGGTTCTGCATTTCTGGGGAATCTTGCTTCATAAAGGCTTTCTGGATCAAGTGTTGTTAATGTTTGAGAGTAGAAAAAGATGCAAATTTATCAGCTTTCCTCTTTTTCTAAGGAGCCATTTCTGTGTTTTTCCATAACCTAGGCTGGTTGATATTGGCTAGATTCCAGATCCTTGTGAAATGCTGCCAAATTAACAGCTCCCACTACAATTGAACTTTGCTTGAAGGATCTTGTTGAACAGCTTTCTGAGAAAATGTACAATTACCATGTTTACAAAAGCAGAAGTCTGTATTTTGGATTAACTTTTAAGGTAATTTCTAACAAATAGTTTTAAAAAGAGCAGATCCTTCACATTTGAGAACAAACATAGGATTAAAATACTGAAGAGTTACTGAGATTTGTGAAGACCTTGTATATTGATTAGGTAGTGCTGGATTTTTAGATGAGAGAGAGAGAGAGAGAGCGCAGTGGAAAGTATCTACTGTACTTAGTATTCCATTATGATAGCACAAGAATGCTTTTATTGAATGTAATAAAATAAGAGATGCTTCCTGATGACAACTTCCCAATTTGTTTAGGAAACAGGCAGTCCCAGATTTGGTTCCCCATGCAGTATGGCAAGTAATATTGCTATGGAGAAGCAACAACTTAAAAATTAACTGATTTGGGGCTTTTTAAATATTGTTATAAAAGGTTTCATTTTGTTTCTCAACCCTGAATAATGATTGCAAATCTTTTGATCACAGGCTATACTTAAAAATCAGTCTTTCACAATTCAAAAGTCCAGTTGAAATCAGTGACAGAGATTTATATTCACAATAATGCAAAATTAATCCATCAATTAAAAACACTATGAATAGAACTATTTTTATGTATATATTAATAAATTGTTCATATAATGCATGTTAATAGGTAAACTCCGTTTATTTGTATGATATAAATGGACACAAATGTCTGTAACAAGTTTGTATGAGATGTCTTTCTGTTACTGCAGAATTAATAACATTTGACTCTCTGGATGTTGTTGAACTTGAACTCCCGTTAGTCCTAGCTAGTATAGCCAAAGGTGAAAGAAAGATGAGTGAGGTTTCACCAGCAATTTCTAGAGAGCCAGATGTGCTGAGCTCATCTACTTGTTCAATTTTTTTTTTACCCAGCACAAGTTGCTGCTGATGTTTGGATAACTTTGGAATAATATGAGATGTGGTGTGGAAAGCCGAAAAAAGTAAAAATGAACATCAAAAATCCTGTGTTCCATCTCGTGGATATGATTTTTGCTAGCACAAAGCTGCTGTTGGTTACTACTGGTGGAAAGAGCAATGAACTGTATACAGTGTATATGCTCCTGGACCAAATTAAAATGTGACATTAAACTCAAGTTTCTTTAGCTGCTTTGCAGAGGAAATACAAAGCATCAGTTTCTGATTTTGAATTATGTTTACCTATTAAATGAAAGCTTAAAGATTCATGGTTGAACTATAATTACTGAATATGCCAGAATTCTAAGCCATGACTTAATCCTGGCTTGCTTGAATAAGTAGTTTTTAAGCCATGTTTGAATGTAATGGGGAACTTTGCTTAAAATCAGAAGCAAAAATGAGAAGGAAGCATGCAAAAGATAAACTAAAATTAAATCTGAACTGGCTCTCCTCTAAAGCAGAGATAGTCATGCCTTTAACAATTTAAATATTGTCACAGTCTTGCATGATGAAATTAGAGGAATTCCTTAATTTTTTTTTTCATAATATTGGAACATCTGATCAGCGGATATCTGTATGTCTGGCCACAGGAGGAATTTGCTTTCCTGTAAATAAACAGTTATTTTTACATTCACTTCACAAAACAGTAGTGTAATTTGCATGGAAATTTAAAGACTCTGATCATTCTTTACACTTATTAATATCATTAGCACAGTTATTTCTTCTGCATACCATAGCTGGTCTATATCGGGGTTTTAATTATGCATTTCTGTCAGAAAATGGTTAAAATAATGCTATCAACATTTGCAGGCACCAAAGTTTGCTTTCTTCTTTGTATTCAACCCTAGTGAACAGCAAAGGATTATACATGAGTACTCCAGATGTCATATCATGCATCCTGTTACTACTGTTTACCAAATAAAAAGGGATTAGTACTGGTCTTAAGGAGCATTCAGAAGTTCTTGTATGTTTATAGGACACAGAACATGCTTTGCAACTAGAAATAAGACAAGCAAATGAAGTCTGTGCTCTGAATATATAGTTAGAAACTATTGTAAAATTGGATATTATGCATACATGAAAATATACACTTATTAAGCACTTTGCTGTGTTTAAATTATTTCTTTCAGTGACTTTGTAAGAAATACTTCTGTTCTTTTTGTCCCCGTAATCTTCACGAATTTTATCATTTTTGAATAGGTACATTTCTTAGGTCAGTTTGTTTTCTAATACTAAGTTGGGGCATAATGTGAAATGTTTCTATAGCACAGAAAGAAGAAGTAAGCTTTGTTAAGAACCTGAGAAAAGGTAGCACCAGCTCTGGTTGAAACAGGTTCTTAAGATAGTTGATTTTTAATTGCTTTTTTCAGTCCTCTAGTTCTTCATGCAGAAAAAAACAACTGCATAGTGATCTTCCATACTCACAGCTGGTTAACTACTAAGGACATCTCACATTCTCTAACTATATAGGATACAAGCTTGGAACCATACAATTATCAGTTTGTACACATATATGTATGTTTTTTTGGCAGGCATATCTGCTTATATTCTGTGAATATATTGTTTGTGTTATTGTAACATATGTTCTAGTATTTCCCTTTAGCTCAGTCTATGATAAATGTTTTCAAAAAATAAAATGGCTTCATTTCCAAATGACCACTGTTTGCAAAGGAAATCACTTCAATTTGCAGGTGGTCAGTAACTGATGAAAACTTTCATAAATTGTCTGAGCAAAGATTTTGAACAGTTAAGAGCTATTGCGTTCTTTGGGAAGGATTTACAGGTACAAGTCCTCACTTAACGACCACAATTGGGACCAGAATTTAGGTTGCTAAGTGATGTGGTCGTTAAGCAAATCATGTGACAGGACCCAATTTCACAACCTTTTTGGCAATGGTTGTTAAGTGAATCACTGTGGTCATTAAGTGAATCACATTGTTAAGCGAATCACATGATAGTTAAGTGAATCATGTGGTTCCCCATTGATTTTGCTTGCTGGAAGCTGGCTGGGAATGGCAATCACATGACTCCAGGATACTGGAACCTGTTGTAAATATGAGCTGGTTGCCAAGCGCCTGGATTGCGATCATGTGGCTGTGGGGGCTCTGCAACAATCGTAACTTCGGGCACTGGTTGTGACTTTTTTAGTGCCATTGTAACTTCGGTTGCTAAATGAATGGTTGTTAAGCAAGGACTCTTTATTCCTTGAGTTACAACTGCAATTGGGACTGGGATTGCTCTCACTAAGCAATGTGGTCATAAAGTGCAACATCACCTGACCACATCACTTAGCGACAGCAATCCAGGCATTCCCCTTGCCATCATAACCCAAGACACATGGATCGTTAAGTGGGAAGCGGAGCGAGTCCCAGGTAAGGAATGCAGGGATGCTGCGTGGGGTGGGAGAGACCCTGGGAGGCCTGGCACAGGCTGCGTGCGAGTTGGAAAGGGTGCTTGGTGCAGCGCAAGCTCAGAAAGGCCAGAGAATGAGGGTGCAGGGTATATGTGTGCAGTCAAGGGAGGCCAGGGAAAGGGGGTATGGGGTGCATGTGATGTCAGGGAGGCCAAGGAAAGAGGGCATGGGGTGCATGTGATTGCAGGGAGACCATGGAAAGAGGGCACGGGGATGCAGGTGTGCATGTGTACAAGTGCAGGAAGCTGAGGACAGAGGGCGTGGGGTGGTTGTGATCACAGGGAGGCCATGGAAAGAGTGCGGGGTACATACGTGCGTGTGTGTTATTGCAGGGGTGCCAATGAAAGGGTGCGTGCAATCACAGGGAGTGCGGGGTACATGTGTACAATTGCAGGGAGGCCAAGGAAAGGGTGCAGAGTATGTGTGTGCATGGGTATGATCTCAGGGAGGCCAGGGAAAGAAGGTGTGGGTGTATCCATACTTGTGTGCAAGTGCAGGGAGGCTGAGGAAAGGATGCAGGGTGGGTGAAAGTGAAGGGGGGAAGGAGGGTGCAGTACGTGTGAGCAAAAAGTGTGGGGGGAGACTTACCCCAGCAACTTGTGACCCTTCTTGCTGGCTTCCCATTGACTTTGCTTGGGGGAAGCCAGCAGGGAAGGGTGCAAATGACGATAAAGTGACTGCAGGACGCTGCAACTGGTCGTAAGTGCGAGCTGGTTGCCAGGCACCCAAATTTTGTTCTCATGTCCACGAGTCTGCTGCAACAGCTGGAACTTTGAGGACTGGTCATAAGTCCCTTCATTCAACAACGTAACTTTGAACAGTCGCTGAATGAATGGTTGTAACTTGACTACCTGTAATGAATGCCTTACATTAGTTTCACTGCTATGATACAGTGTAGATTTTTTATTATATTTACTCCTAATCTAGTAGTGGTATGTTTACTGTTGAAGTACTCTATTTTCAGTAATATAGATTGCTGTTATTATATGAATTACAATATACATAGTTTGTGCAGGTATTAACAAGAGCAGGGCTGGTATAAAAGTAAATAGTTTAAATTTTCTTTTTAAAAATAGTATTAAAAATTCACTGCCAATATAAATTTGGGGTCTGACATTTATTTTCTGTCTGTTGAATTATACAGAAGGATGTTTTGCCACTCAAACTGACCAAAAGATTGTCAGTGATAGACAACCAACTTAGTGTAATAAGAATATGAGTAGATTAATGCAGAATTTGAAAAGTGATGATATAATTGAACTTTTCTGGCCAAATTTGTTAGTAATAATGAATTAATAAACTCAGCTTTACAATATTATACTTAAGAAGATTGTGCAGTTATTTAACCATGTTTTGAATTCTGTATGAGTTTGGCCATGTGAATTGCCCATGACTCTAATATTTTTCTTCCCCTGCATAAAACTCCTCTTGGTTGGAACAAACCCTATCGATGTAATAGGCTAGGAACAGCATAGTGGCTAAAAGGAAGCCTCTGTTTGATTCTTGCCTTTATCTCATTAGATAGCCTTAAACAAGCCACATTATTTTAGACTCAGTCCATCTGTTTCTAATCTAGACAGTAGTGACTGTAGGCTCTTGCTGGGGGGAGGGTGCATCGTTGTGATGCATGTGGAAATGGGGCTGGGCTTGTGATACAACAGTGCAGTACTGCTTTTTTCAGTCTGATCCCTTACCTTCCTGCTGTAATTCTAAGGAATTAATTATAAAATGTAAGAATTTAAGGATTATACTGAAGACAGTGTTTGAGTTCATAGATTGCACTAAAGCATAACGTATTTTTATGGTTTTGGCTTTGTATTTTGTGAAGTGGGACATTGTAGTTTATAAACCATGAAGTATTAAACCACCCAACTCTGCATTATTCAGTGAATTGTGGTAAGTAAACAATGACTTAGCATGATATGTGACCCCAGTCTTGTATGTGACATTTGTGAAGCATTCTGAATATTTGAAAGTTCTATAGAAATTATAGCGCATTGGGTTGAATAGAAAGCAAGCACATGGCATTCAATTCAAATGTGTCCTTTCTGACCATAGCTGAGTTCTGAGAGAGAAAATACTTTTTAAGTTTGTTGTGGATTCTTTCTGTACATGATACTGATCGACCAAACTTAAAAAACTTACATAGCTGCCTTTTATACATGATAATCCTAGGGAGCTTGCAACAACATTCATACAATCAGAATAAATAAAACTCACAAAACTCCACAACAACATCACAGATCCCATCACAGTGCCACAACATCCCATCAACTCCATGTTTACATTTGCATTTGCATTTGCTTGGCTCACTTCCATCTTAGCCCAATGCCTGAGTGAAGATCCTGGTCATCACAGAAGGCTAATAGGTTGGATTCTCTCTAAATTTCAGGGGGGAGGCTGTTCCAAAGAGTCTGGGCAAACATGGAAAAGGCACACCTCTGAGGTCCCACCAAATGGTAACACTTAAGGGAAGGGAACTTGTGATATCACTAAGAAATCTTTTTGACATTTTAAATGCTAAGATGATAAATGGGTGGATAAACTTATAGAACTTTTAAAAAATGAGACTTGTAGATAAATTGCCTGACTCATGCAGGATGATCCCAAGGATCTAATTATTACTAGAACAAGAGAGTTATCTTATTAAAAATATTTTTGTCACAACTATATTAAACACCCCCCTCTTTCTCTCTCACACACACACTATGTGTGCACGCGCATGTGTGTGTGTGCTTTTTAATATACCGGACGGACTTATGATGATGTAATACAGTGTATGCATACATAAATGATGTGATTTTGATTACTTCATATGTGTATCAATTTGATGGAATAAGCTGTTTTTTTCCTGTTACAGCCTTGTGTTTATTGGTTTCTGTTTCAGGAAGGTCTGGATGATTCTCAAGAGGCTGGAGTCTCTGAAGCATCAGAGGTGATTCGCTATGAATATCATGTTCTATATTCTTGCAGTTACCAAGCTCCTGTTCTCTATTTTAGGGCTTGTTTTTTAGGTAAGTGCCTCCTATGTCAAGCAAATATTTAAAAGATACGTAATGATATAAATTTTGAACTTAACTGGCCAGAAAATAAAAAAAAATGAGTAAGTGGTTAATGATTCATTTCAGGTACATATTTCAGTATCTGCAAGTATCAGTAACTTAAGGGTGGATGATATCATCTCTGCCTGAAGAAACTTGAACTTCAGAATCCTGGCAGCAAGACTAAACCTGATTACTATTTTCTTTTCTTTTCTTTTTTTTAATCTTAAAAATATGGGGTCATCCCCATAAATAGAATATTTGGCCTTGAGAGTTATTGAGGTGTCACTGATAGGAGCTTACAGAAAAAATCATTTTTAATTAATATTATCTAAGTGAGGGAATTTTAATGATGAAAACAAGTTAATCATGTTTCAGTTTTCTGCATAATTTTTAAAATGTGTGCCAAGAGTTGGTTATATATGTTGTTTTTATAAATACATTTCTTAGTTGTTTTACAATGCTTCAGGAAGGTAAAGAACTCCACAACCTTGAAGACCACTGTTAATTATCTTTAATTAGTAGATTAGAGTAGCCTTTCCCAACCATAGTGCTGTCCAGATGTAAAGACTTCACTTCCTAGAATTCCCCAGACAATAGGAAGATTCAAAGAACCAGTTTGGTGTAGTGGTTAAGGTGCTGGCTGAGAAATCAGGAGATTGTGAGTTCTAGGCCTGCCTTAAGCATGAAAGCCAGCTGGGTGACTTTGGACTAATCACTCACCCTCAGCCCAATCCACCTCACAGGGTTGTTGTTGTGGGGAAAATAGGCAGGATATTAGGTATGTTCACCACCTTGAGTTACATATAAAAAAAGATAATAGCGATGAGGAGGAGGAAGAGGAGGAGTTGAAGCATAAATACCTTCAGGATGCCCGGGCTGGAATAGAATGATTGTACTACTGCACTCCAGGTTTTGTGCTCCACATTTTTCCATCCAAAGAGTTGTTCCTGGGGTTAGGGAGTTGAAATCTTGAAGTCATTTCTAACTTTAGTTTCCCATACAGCAGCATCATTAGCTTTTGTGTGTGGAATTATCTTGCTTTATCTAGATTAACACATCTGAATGTTGCTAGTGATATCTTTTTCTTTTTAATTAAAAAGTAGCTTAAGCTGCTCTGAATGTGCTTGGTAGATTTAATCACTTGCTGCCTTATATTGTTTAATGGCTTTTAATTTTGCCACGTTAGCATTTTAACTAGCTCTTTGGATGTAAAATTGGAAGAGGAAATTTTCAAACAAATCTGGTAAAGAGGTTTTTAATCTCAGGTTCATATTTTTGCACATGATAATTTAGAGTATATTTGCAATTTAGGAGGTAGGAAATGAGGTGCATATCTCAAGGTATATTGCTTGTAATAGTTTGCTAACTCACACTGAGATTATATCCTTGTAATTATTACAAACTTTTGACAAAGTAGCAACACACTGTTGAAACTTATTTGCAGGTGGGCAAATAAAGAAATGCTTGCTGCTTACTTGGTGATTTCAAAACATAAAGTAAGAGACCCATTAATTTAGCATGTGAAAATATGTCATGTTTGTATTCATTGGAACAACAGCATTCCCGTTGGGTGAAAGTGGAGGGTGGGAAGGAAATGCTGCTGTGGCTGCAGGTACTGTGTAAGGCGAGTTTCATCCCCACCCCCATTTTTTAAAAGTATGCTATTTTCATATAATTAGTATTCACTATAAGCAGTTAATCACCAGAGAAGAGCTCCCAGAGACAAAACAAGTTGTTTAGCTTGTCAGCATCAGGGAATCAGATGTGTTGAAACATGACTCCTTATAGCTGGAGTGGATATTACAGAAGCTGATGGATGATTTAATGCACCATCATTATATTGCATGCCAACAGCTCCCCTTGCAGTACAGAATTTTAATTGCTCCTGAAAGTATAATTATATGCCATAACACGTTTGTTGGGAATTTTTCCACAGTAGAAAACAATAGCTTTTGAAGGATTTTTTTACAACAAACTTGGGGTTCCTTCTCTCTTATATTTCTTCACTGAAGAGTAGGACCAATCCAGAGCTAAAATGGACCATTTCCCCATAGTTTTTGTTTAGATGCCCTTTGGATGTTACAGAGTTGCAATCCTTATAACATGCTTCTTTTGAAAGAAAGACAAAGACAAATCTAACATAATAGAACCATTTAAATTAAAAAATTGTTAATGTCTTCAATGAGCAAAGTTAGCTGCAAAGATTAATTCTTTCATTATTTAGTTTGTGAACAGTAATTTGAAAATAACTTATTTAGTTGGATTTACTCATGTAATGATAAGCTTCTTTTAGCAGCACATGGAATGTACAGATAGAAAATAAAGCTTCTACAGTGCTACTAAAAGGAAGCATTTAATTCCATATTTCTTTCTAATATTAATTTTTTCAGCTTGTGAATATTTACAACCTTGCATAGAAATATATATTTATCTCATTCAGCCACTGATACTAAGTCAGAGTTTGTGATATATTAATACTGTGATTAATATGTTATATCTTGCATTGTGTATATTCATCCAATATAGTTTATCTAATGTGAATACTGTTAGTTCTTCATACATTTAAAAAAAAAAATCTGAAGTCTTAATTTCTTAATCTTAATACTAGCATCTTATCTGTTAGAGCTATAAGAAAAAATATTTTTATATTACTAATAGTTTTTTTTTTCTTCCATATGTAAACATTACTTCTGGTTGCATGATTCATGTTGCATTGTCTACATATCTGTGGGTTTCTGGCAGCACTTTGTGTACTTTATAGTAAAGTAAATTACAACTGTGACACCAGGACTAGGTTAAGATGATCCCAGGTTTTGTATAGCAACATGGACAGCATTTCTTTCTAAGGCAATTTCTTATGAGATGTGCTATTTTTGTGCAATGGAAATGAATAGTCATCAATACTGGTGATTCTTCAACATGTGCTCTTGCAGCAATATGAAATTACAAATATTTTTTTCTTAATTTTCTATGTAGAAGTGACTTCTGTGGCAGCAATTTTATCGTTAAAAGGTTCATAAGCATGTTGCTGAAACATTTTCCTGCTTTGAAATACATTAAAGTTAATAGGGACGTTATTGTTTAACCACATCTAACAGTTTTTGAAATGTTAAGTATAAATTTAAAGATTCATTTGAATTGTACACTTTCACTCCAAATTTGTTCTTTCTAAATTAAACCCCCCCATTAATTATAATTAATTTTAAAATTCGTATTAAAAAGTTGGAAGTAAAAATTATAACTGTATATAAGTAACATACTATGAAAGTGTTCTTCTCCCATATATTTGTGTGACAGAAATGCTGATACAGCAGTTTGTATTAGAACAGGCAGTGACTTTGAAATAGGTCCTGTCTTCTGCTTCGTGGAAGAGTTCCAGGATCAGAGGGATGGACTTTGCAAGCTTTTCTGCTTTTGAAGACAAGGAATTGAGCCTTTATCCAAACTCACTGAATGCAATAATATCAATTTATGTAGCTCCCTTTCTATATTTATAAAGACTTCATTCTAGAATAGGGCCAATTCAGTCAGACAAAGAATACATGAAACAGAATAGCAATTAAAACATGAAATTGAAATTGTGCATTACCATATCAATAACAGATACTCATATTTATCTAAGCAAATTTGTTTTACTTAATATCTGGAAGGAAGCCAGTCATGACAGATGTAAAATGGAAGTTTCGCAGCAGGAATCAGATCCCTTTTTATGTTTAGCATTTCCTATTAAAACTAGTGCTGTGCAAAAAAATTCTTTTGCATTTGCTTTAACCATCTGCCTTCAAATTGATGAAAAAGAAATTGCTTTCTAAATTTATGAAAAAAAAGTTGCAGAACAATTCTCATGAAATTCTTGTACTTACTTTGTTTTATGAAGTGGTCAAAAGAGAATATGTTAACAACCTTTCTTTCAATGTACAATCATCTTTACAGCAGTCTTCAACTGCCCTAGTTTCCTATGATTCAATTAAATCCCAAAGGAGACATCTAGAGGAAACTCCTACAATAGGCCTTTTTCAAAACAGGAAATGTGAGCAGCAAGGAAGACTGCAAAATGAAAAAATATCCATAGAAGAACTCTTGATCATCTCAGAATCGTTAAGTAAATTTTAAAACAAAATAAAAGGAAATACATAAGCACCTCAAGAATGATATAGGAAAATGGAAAACTTTTAGATGGAAGATAACTTTTGGGAACTTGGAGGATCAGATTTCTGGGTAGTAGTAATTAAAAGGCACATGGAGGGCATCACCACAAACCTGTTTTGGTTAAGTTTTCTTTGTGTTAGTAACATATACGATAACTAATCCATCAGTATTTGGGGTTTATTTGCTGTTGTGACACATTTCAATTTTCCTACACAGATATTAGTTCCTAATATTATCTTTGCTTCCCTTATTGTTTTTGCACTTGACATTAGTGCTGCTAAATAGTAAACAGAATGTTGTCCTCCATTTTGAGTATGTTAAAAAAAACACCTGAATCTGATGGCAACAGGATTTTGAGTTCTATCTAAATATGACATTCAAATGTTAATTGGAAGAATAAATCTTGTTTATTTCATGAAGATGAAAATGTCAATGGAATGAGACTATTTATCACAGTATAATGTCCTCCTGACACCTGATAAATGCCATGATAATGATAGTTATTGGAAAAAAAGTCAAAATATTCTCTCATTTGTCAAAAACAGATCGTATATTTGTTTCAATACAGTAACTTCATTTTATTAAAAAAAGCTGATCCAAGAGTGAAGGTATAATCTATATTGCACAGAAGACCTTGTCGAGAGCAGTTATCCTACCATTTAGACATAAGTTACAAAACGCTGATAAATAAGTTTGGACATCCTAATTTCTTCACCTGTATACAAACATTCTTCATGACATTATTGTTGTGGTTTTTTTAGATTAAGAAGAATTAATGTCCCTATCACTGTTAATTTTTTTTGTTTGTTTGCTTTCAATCATATGTATTTTGGTGATCAAAATTATATAGAGATGTTATAAACAACTTCTCACAATAGAATTTGTGGATTTCTTTTTACAGATGGAAAACCTTTAACTCTGGATGAAATATGGAAAAGTGTGCATGAATGCTATAGGGATCGCCTCTGGCAAGGACCATGGGATACCATTACACAACAGGTTAGCTATTTCTATTACTTGCATGGAGTTATTTATTTGAAAAATGAGTTTTAGAGTAAAAGAGATTGTTACTAGTCCATCTACTAGGATCTACCATGAAACTGATGGATTCATTTGAATAGAAATATTAATAAAATAGAAAATAATTTGAAGAGTTTTTAAGTCACTCTTTTTAAGCACAGTATGACTCCACACAAATGACTCCAAATAGGTTATGTTCTAACTTTATTGTTACTGCTTGTTGCTATTGTTACTGTAGTAGCAATACTTCAGTCATAGCTTGGCCCATGATAATTTCTCTTGGAAAATAATGAATCACAAGGAACTCCTAGCTTGATTTTGAAAAGAATATTGTAGCATAGAGCATTTTAGTTTCTCTCCATCCCCAAACTTACAACTGCCCAGAGACATTGGGCAGCATATAATTTAATAAATAACAACAACAATAATACATATGAAGTTAAGATTAATTTCTAGGGTTGTTTATACATTTTTGCTACTGTATTACTGAAAATAAACCTGTTTAACAGACCCATACAGTGGGAGACCTGCTCCAGATTTGCTAAACTTAGGCGTGGTAGGATAATAACTATGCCACTGGTTTGGATGTAATTTACCATATCAGGAAATTAGCCTTAAAGTGCATGATCGTTTTTTCTACTATGAGATTGTGATACAGAAAAACCTATTTTTTCCCTGTTGTGTGTACCTTTTCAAATGTATTTTATTTTATTTTGCATTTAAAAGCACAACCAAAGAAAAAAGGAACAAAAGGAACAAAAAGGAACCAAAAAAAAAAAAATAGAAAAGAGATTTGCAAGCTGTATAAAATTGAATGAGAATTTTCAAATAAATACTAGATTAGTACTACATTTAAAAATGATCTTATATGAGTTTAGCATTTTAAAACCATGGTCAAAATAAAATCAATAATTAGCAAATGCAGTAAATATAAGAATCATTCTAAATAAACAGTTAATAAACTTTCTATGTAATCTGAGAAAGCCTGTCACTATTAGCCTAATCTAATTTTGATGGACCATTTGGAGAAAGGAGAGATATCTATTCCCAAATGTCCCATGCTCCACCTGTGGGCACCTCCTTAGGAGGCTGCATTTTTTTCTGGTGCAGCTGGCATATCCCCAATGACTTTGGCTGAAAGTATTTTGCATTCTTCATTGAACTAATAACAGAAGTAACATAAGGAGAAAGAGAAGATATATGCAGTTTGACTGTACTGATCCAAATGATGTGTTAAATTTCTGTCAGATGGTTCCACCAAAAATATTTTTAGGATGTTCTGTTCACTTTTTTCAGGACCCCAGTACTTAAGTAAGCTACAGCTTTGACATAGAATAGAAAATACAGTCCTAGTGGATTTTAGTAGTGGAAATTCTAAATCCAGAACCAGGTCTAGATACTAAACCTTTCAACTATGAGCCTCTTGAGGAACAGCTGCCAGTAGAACCATCTCCTATGTTCGGCTTATATTTTTCACTCTGAGAGCAGTGACCTGAATATTGCAATATTTCTGTATACATCCCAAAGGAACGGGGTAACTGAGTACCCAATAATTCGTCTTAGACTATAGACAAGTTTTCATTTATAATGTTTATGTTCAATATACAGAAAGGCATGTACATGTTCACATGAAGATTGTATACTCTAAAACGTCCTTCCCCAACCCAGCACTCATCAGATGGATTGGCTACCGATTTCATAATTCCTTAACAGCATAGCCAACCTTGGTATATTTTATGTAGTTAATAGGTTAATGAAAGATGGCACATTCAGAAATGAATATTGAAAAAGGACAAAGAATGACTCAGTGGGAGAGCATATACTTTTCATGTGGAAAGTTTTGGGTTTTCATTTTTGGCATATTTAGTTAAAAAGTCCTTGTTGGTAAGGCTGAGAAACTCAGCCTCCTCAAAAGTGTGTTACTGTAGGCTTATATCCCTAGTTAGTGATTCTAGAAGCTATTTCAGCACCACGTCATTTTGCTCATGTGTACAAATTAGCATCAAGCTGGACTATTTTTAACATTAATCCAGCTGTTACTCTTATGCAGTATGTAGTTAAGAATCTGAAAGGCATGTTTTTCTAGTAGTATAACAGTGCTGTCCATTACATCATTTAATTTATGGCAGTGTTGAGCAAAAAATCAATAAATTATTTCTAAAATGTCAAGGATGTTCATGATACTCTTTTTTAAGGAAGCAGACTCGAAACTATTTCTGAAGCTTTGATGTAATGGTGCTAAGGCAATACAAAGTGGATTCATGATAGAGAGGTTTTAAATCTTGTCCTTGCATCTTGAAGAATGTGTGTAGATAGCTATTCTTAGACATAAACATTTCTCTGGACATGCTGCAGTATTTTGTTAAGTAGAAGGGGTCAGGTATAGTGTAGTTTAACAGAAGGTTGCTAAGATTTCTCATTAAATGTCTGATCAGTTGTTATCAACAGTTGCTATAGAACACTGGCTAGAACTTCTGGAAAATCATTTGTAGTGTCAGAATTGTGGAAGACAAAAATATAAATATGCTGCACTTATTTTAATTTATCCTTTTTATTTCCATGTACAAATTTGAAACATAAGCCTGGAGAGGCCATAGGTACCAGTACATTCAAAATTGGGCTGTTCTGTTTTACTGATTGAAGCTTTCTACTTTAGTATCACTCCTGGAAATCAAGGAGCGATTTTTAAAAACCCTGTGACCACAGATTTTCAAATGTGTAGTTCAAATATTTATGAAGCAGCTGTATAAATTTAAGAAGTCAGAGTTATTCTCATATATCTACTTCTGTTACTGTTTCCATTTTAAAGTTCTGGAGAAATATGATGATGACAAAAACAACAACAAAATTCCAAAGTTCATTTCAGCATGGGGCCTACCAGCATCCCAACTGAGGTTTCAAAACACCTTCAACTGAGCAATTGGTGCCAAAAGTTTTTCTTTTGTTTGCTATTTGGGGGTTTAAAGGACAGAATGGGAGGCTTAAGCCTTGCATGTTGGGCTTCATGCTAGAAGTGGCAATACATCTTGACTCTCCAAACACTTAACCCCATATTCAGGGACTGCTTATAACAGAAACTTGCACACGTGACAAGCTAGGTTAGTTGTTTTATTGCAGACAAGAAGGAAACCAAATACCCAGAGATCTGCCACCTGCACTACACAGAAATCAATGCCTATTGTATATGTAGAGCTCTAATTTTAAATTCTAGGCCTTTTTCTCATGCCTTTTTGAGCCAAAGGAAATGAGTCTGTCATCTTCATGGTTTTCTTATTGGGAGGCACCTGCTCAGTTTTGACATAATGGTTCTGTCTGACATGGGAATTGCTGGTACTGCCTTTACAAATTCATTCCTTATACTGCAGGTGTATTTTAGGTGTGGTACTGCAATCCTTGACATATCATGCAAATTCTGATGGTACTGATCAGTCTAAGCTATACCAACACATTGCTTATTATGTAGGTTAGATATGTCCATGGAAAACTCCTACAATTTGCATGGTCTATTTTAATAACCTATTCATCTTCCTGGCAGATCAAAATACTGTAGAAGATACAGATAATTCACTGAGCATAATAACTGAATTCAAGGAAAAAGGAACATTTAATGTATTTAATGGTTAATTCACTAAGAGCATGATGAGCTGTCAGGTGAGCCTAAAGCATAACCAATTTATAATTTAATCTCAACTATTTTTGTTGGGTTTTTGTTCTAGATGATTTTTGAAAGTCTTTAGGAAGCAGCTTTAATAATTTACTGAACAAGAAAACTGACAGTTTGTATTTTCGTTCTGGATTGCATAAATATGTCATTGGTTATTCATGAAAGATAAATTAATCAATAGCTAATAATAAAGGCACTTGAAAAGGTGCTTTGCAGTGATGTTGATGTGAATGAAGTGCCCTTCCTCAAAATGCTGAGGCAGCCATGTCCTCTGGAAGGTTAAACTCAACTCAAGGGAGTGTTTATCTTTTTAAATAGCTATTAGACATGACTGAAAACAGGGCCTCTATATGTTGGTACAGTATGCCACTGAATGCCAGTTGCTAGATGGCAACAACATGACAGACTGTTACCCTCACAGTTTCTTTCCTGGGATGGTTTTAGTCCAGTAAATCTCTTTTAAGTTCTAAGCCTGAAAAGGAATAAACATAAACTATTGGGATTCGTGCATGAAAATTTAATCAAATTCAACAAAGATGGCTTTTCCAGCAGAGATTACTGCTTAGAAGAGTGAGGCTAACAAGACATTACATGCAATGATCTGGGTGAAGTCATGTGTATCAGGGCCTGCCATACTTACACACACACACACACAAGATAATAAATAGTTACCTTGTAGTGGAACATTTGTTCTGTAGTATAACTCAACCATTTTGGTTATCTTTAAAATGACAGTGTAACATCATTTTAAAGAATTTCCAGAATTTTTTCTTGGTTGGCCTGTTACAAAAAAAAATTGTAAAAAATTAAACTATAATAGTATTCTTCTTGAAACTAAACTTTTTTACCAGGAACTACTGAGACACTATTCATCCTTTATTTTCTTAATTCTTTCATTTTCATGTAGATGGTTTGAGCTAATTTGGATTTTGAATCTAAACTTGTCTTTATGTCACTCTCTTCAGCATTCCTGTAACTGACTCATTTTCTCAGCTACCTTTTTGTACAAATTTCTCTGTGTAAAAGCAAATTTGAGAGAAAAAGAACTTGGTCACACTGCATTATGTGGAGTCCTAAGGTTCCTTGAGAACTTGATGGGGTTCTGTGAGAGACTACAGATTAAAAAAAGTTCACTTGTACACAGCCAATTTTCTATCACTAGAGATTTTCCTTTGGATCAGGGGTTCTGGGAATTTTTTTTTTAAACAAACAGATTCCATGGCCTGAAAATGTTTTGAAAATCCCCGCTCTATCCTGTACTCCCAATACAATACTTGTGAGACTGATGATTTCACATACAATCTAGCTCTTTGCTGTCAGGGATATTTTGTTAAGGTGATCCATACTTTTCTTAGAAAAATAAGTACAGAAAATGCAAGCTTTAAAAATTACTGGTGTTCACATTAATATCATGAAATATCTAGATGAGTATAATAATCATTCCCCTCTTCCTTTGCACTTTTCTTTTTTCTTTTCTTTTTTGATGCTATTTTTTCTATAGAAGATATTACATGTAAGTAAGGAGCAAAATTTGCCGAGTATTTAAAAAGTGCTGCATAAATTCAGCAACATTAAGAAAAAAATTGTATAATGAAGTGTGCCTATTAATTATGACCAAAATGTATAATTGCTTCAACTTTTAGAGAAAACTGGAGTTCCAGAGTTTAAACTGGAAAATTGGCAGACCAATTTTTGTCATTAGAATTGGCACTTATTATTTTTGAAAAATAAACAGACGATATATTTTTCAACATTTGCCAAAATAAAATTAATTCAGTTATCAAGTTATTACTCTACTTGCATATTATTTTAATAAGTTAATTTAAAATATGTTCTAAAGTTGTGAGAGGCATTGAAGGTTCCAGAAGGTAACTTAAAGAAATGTAACAATTGATAAAATAAGACAATAAGATTACTTAGTGAAGTTAGCATAGCATGATAATATAAAAATTATGCAAAACGTATCTTCAACATTCATATGAAGTTATATGATGTTAGCATATATTGATAATACAATATGCTATTTCCAGAAAAGTAGCTCCTAGCGTTACTAATTGTTTTTGTTCTTTTATAAGCTACAAACAGAGTTACAGTTTACACTTCTTCATACACCTCCTACTTTCTGGGATTTTGTTTGTTACAACAGTGTGCCTGACAAAATTGTTCTGTGTAACTCCAGTTAATTACGTACAAAAACTAATCTTTCAAACAATTCAATTATTTAACTACTGTTAAGCGTTTAGTAATTTAGGCATGATTGTTTTTTGGCAGCTCATGGATTGTAATGACAGAGTATGTTCATTTTGAATTAGAAGAGTCATTAAACTAAGAAAGTCTACATTGTTAAAGTAGTGGTAACTGAAAAGGCTATGAAGTTTGGTTTTTAAAAACAATGTTACAATGCTATTGCTTCATAATACTAATTTAAATACTGATTCAGAAATATTGAATGTATATTTCTGGACTTCTGGATGAATGACGAGCTAGCACATCTTGAATGAGCAGAGACAACTGAAGGACCAGCTAATAGACCGGTCCCACATGTAGTGTTATGAGGGAATGACCTTGAGAGACAGGGCAAAGAGACACAACAAAGGGAATGGTCAGATAAAAGATAGCTGAACCCATAGCAGGAATGTGGGTGGGGCAAGAGGCTCAGAAGAGACCCTCACTAGTTTCTTGGGCTGTAAAGGAAATGGGGGAGAGATGTACTTTCAGACTTGCAAGATTGATGTCAGCCTTATGAGGTAGATCAGACAGGAAACACAACCAATGAACTAATTCTACTTTATTATAAATCTACATTAACAGAATCTTGCAAACAAAATTCTGAATAAGTCTCTAGTTTCCTAGCTTAACAATGTGTATAAGTTTCAGAGGAGCAGTGGACATAAGCAAGCATAGATGGGTTTAGTTGGGGGAGGAATGGCATAACAGAAGCATAACAACAGAGATTTCCTGGTAGAATTTTAAGGGACATTGGTGGCTGCAACTGACCCTCTCCTCTACCCCTCCCCTGAGCCATATAATTACTATGAGTAGTTTAGTTATGTTATAGAATTATATGGTTTCACTGTTGGGTAAAAGATGGGGGTTGTATCTGCAGAATGCTTTGTGGGGATTACTTTACTCCTCAGTGAATATTCTGTAAATACTGTATATTGATTTTTACCCAATCTTAATCCTATCCTCCATTGGATGGCATTAGGACCTGACACTGTAGATAATCGACAAGTTCACTCAATTCAGCAGAAAGGGAGGTTGAGTAGAGTTATATGAAAGAATACATGCATGTGCATGGAATCCAGGCAAGAATAAGAGTGAGAAACAAGTGATATAGTGATAGCTACATACAATAGATTCCCTGCCAGCCAATTTTAAAATATAGGTTTGATTTTCCTGAAACAGGTTAATTTTTTTCCAAAAGTGGGATACAGTATTGAGAAGGAACTTTAATTACATTTGTTTGGAGTCTAAGTCTGATAATAAATGGAAAAACACTAAATGTTTGACTTGCTTTGTAATAAATTAATATTTCAAAAGATGGAACAGTAGGATCTACTATCCTATATTTAATTGTGACCAACAGAAAATAACTGATTGCAGGAAGCCATGTTATATAGAAACTAAAGATAATTACATTCTGTAAAAACTGAATTGAAATGGATGTGCATCCTGTATTTTATGAAAATACTTTTCAGAAAGCTCAGAAAAAGTTAAGCATGCTTCTGAGACTAGAAATTCTGGAGAAAAAAGTATAGGTGGAACATGGAAGCAGTGGTGCATTATGCCTGAATGGGCCTTAGGCAAAATCAAATTTAGGGTGCCCCAAATTTCATTATTTTCCACTAATAATGTATCACACATAATAAGCAATTTACAACAAATGACTGCCTGCCTAATTGCATATCTTGTTGTTAATAATAAATTGTTAATAGCTTTACAGGCAATGCCATTTATATTTAAAAAGTATGAACTTACATGATTAAAGAAGGCACCAAATCATAATTAATCATGAAGAAATATAATTCTATCACTTTACACACATAGATATTTAATATTTCATATGTGCATACACCACTATGGTTTTGCGTTTAGACTCCTCTTTTTGTACACACAAAATGGTATGGTCCGATCATGTGTGCAAGTGAATCTTCTACTGATTGTCTGGACGTTAAAAATTCAAATAATAACTGTGGAACATGGGAGGGCAGAGTTGGCACATGTACATGGAGGCCAAGCTAACCTGAGGCCTCGAAGGTTGCTTCTGGAAATCCCTGTTGATTATAGAGCCGGAGATGCCTGCCAGAGGCAAGCGGTTTGCCAGATAGAGATGCTAGAATGCGGAACCAGTTTTCCGAAAGTGTGATTTTGGGGTCCCTCTTTTTGGGGGGTCATAGGCAAATACATGATTTCCCTGTGGTAGCCTACATTATAACATGCCACTGTATGGAAGTATATGTATGTCCATGGAAGAAGGAACTTAAAACCAGTGAGGAGTTCAGTAGTGGTATACAGAGGGTCTGAGGAACACTAAGCCACAAGATATCTTGAATCTCGAGAAAGATGTTAAGATCAAAAATGTTTCTTTTACATGTGTTATTGGCCAAAAGATTATCAGTACGGATTATTTCAATGAACTGTTTAGAAATATTCTTAACTAAAAATATATAAATCCACTACTTAAAAAAGATGTTGGAATATCAACAAGAAGGAGGAAATTTCAATTATTTTGCTTCAGGCTTCTCTTGTAAGTGGACTGAATTCAGAATTGGAGTAGAACAAATAATAGAATTGTTTGTCAGACTGAGATAGGCAACAGTTTTAATAGCATCTAATTAATTTTAATGAGTTCAAATCTTTAAAATGAAATGTATCCCAAGATGCAGAAAAAAGTTTGTGGACATTATTTCAGAGCTTTTTTTCAGTCTGAGAAATCTTGGAAAATAGTTCATGTGACAAAAGACTGGGATGGAAAAATGTTATCCCCATCCTCAAACATAGAGATACAGGAATGGAAAAATTACAAAATCAGTCAACTTGAGGTCAGTACTAGGAAATTTTTTAGAAGGTATTATTTTAAGTGGCCTGTAAACGTGGAAAATTAGGCATTGATTACTGGGAAATCATATGGAGTCATTCCAGATAAAACATCTTTTTTATATATAGAGAGAGTCATTGGTCTGGTAATTCATGGAAATGACATAGATACAACATATATTAGGATTCCATCAAAGCACTTGACAAAGTCCCATGTTACCTAAGAAGGAATGAATAGTACTGTTGTTAAACGGATTAAGCTCCACTGTTCTGTTAGTGGTACTTACAGCTTCAACTCCCATGCTAGCTGAGGAATTCTAGGACTTGAAGTCCACATATCTTAAAGTTACTGAGATTGAGAAACACTGGTCTAGAGGAAGCAGGAAGAACAAGTAGGATTGAAGCTTGAGACTGATGAAAACATGGTCATGGAATACCTATTTACTCTGACTGAATTCATCCAGGGGTATTGTAGGATCCAGTGGATGATCTGGCTGAAGCTTTATGAGAAATCCTGGAAAAAAAGTGCAGGTGAGTGGAAAAAAGCAAAACCCTATGTTCACAAAAATGGAGGGAAGAAAACCCAACCACCAACAGATCTGTCTATCTGACATTGATACCTGGGAAGATTGTAAAGAGATTGATCCCTAAGTGCGTTGAAAACAGTATGGTGATTACCAAAAGTCAGCATGTCTTTGTCCGTAGTAAATTGTGCCGGGCTAATTTTATCTAATATTTTAATGGAATAACTTCCTTAACAGTTTGTGGGAATGCTGTAGACATATGTATTTTGTTTTTAGCAAAGCATTTGATAAAATACCCCACGTCATGCTGATTAGCAAGCTAGCTAAGTATGGGCTAGATGGCATAATAATTAAGTGGGTGCATTAATTATGATTCAAAACTCCTACTGAAAAAATGCATATTAATGGATGCTCATAATTGGAGAGGGGTATCAAGTGGGGTGTCATAAGGATCAGCCCTGATTTGTCTTTGATATTTTTATGAATTTTTTGCATAAAGCAGTGAAGTGAATGCTTGTCAAATAGCAAAATTGGATAGAATAGCTAATACTATAGAAGACAAATTCAAAACGGTCTTTATAGGTTGGAAAAGGTGGGCTGAAAGAAATTGAATGAAATTGAATAGAGACAAGTTCGAAGTTGTATACTTCGGAAACAAAATCATACACACAGGTAAAAGATGTTACATAGAAAAAAGAGCAGGATCTGTCCTTTCTTGTTCCAGAGTCGTCTTCCAACTCTGTGATAACTCTGTCCTAGGTCATGTTCTTTTTTTATAATTTTGCTGGATAAGGTCCAAACAGTTTTTTATGATACTTGCAGACCGAAAAAATATAGGAGGACTATCCAATACCATAGAAGGATTTTTGTATCTGGAATATTGAGACAAAACCAAAAGGCCAAATATAGCATCTTCTGTTTAGGGGCAAAAAAACAAAACAAAACCTCCCTAGGAAACAAGAACAATTAACACATATAAAATGAGGAGACTTGGTTTAAGAGTAATGTAGGTGAAAAGTTTCTAGATGTCTTAGTGGAACAACAGCTGAAAATGAACTAGCAGTATGATGCATCTGCTAAAAAAAAGCTAATGCGTTTTAATTTATATTAAGCATAATATCCAAATCACAGGAATTAATTGTCCTGCTCTATCCTGTATTAATGAGGCTACATTTTACTATTTGGAAGTTTGACAGTATGACTGTTTTACTGATTTAAAAAAAAAATGAAAGGGGTGACTATTTTAATTTAACTGATTATAATTGATCCTTAATGATTCTAAGTCCCCCACCCCCAAATTCCTCAGCCTGAAGAACGGATGAGATAGCTGAGGTACTGAAAAAACATTCAAGCACAACCATTTTCTGCTGCCCTTGATAAAAGCTTGGCATACCTCTGTGAATGATTTTCATCAAAGCTACATCATGCAAACTGGATGCGACAGGATGTTTTGGACAACAGTCCCTTTCCACTGCAGGAGAAATGGAGTGGCCATAAATGCTATGATGAATGCTCCAAGGCAGTTTAATGTAGCACTGGAGAAAATAGAAGCCATTACTATTGGAGAAGTTCCAGTTATGACAGGGAAAATAAATGGCGCTGTTACAGGAAATGTACCGATAACAAAATACCTGCTGTTTGGGGGAAGGGAAGGAAAACATACAATACCAGCTATCCAGAACTAATTACCTTGCTGTATCCATTACCCAAAAGTAACATTTGTTGTTAATTGAAATTTGACATGGATAATATTTCACATATTATTTTAGGCATTATCTGATTGTAAGTTTACTCTTTAAAGTTGTATAACCTCATTGGAAAGGTCTGGTTTTTTAGGGATGAAGATTCTTTTCTCATGAGGTGAAAAAAGAATGATTTGTATGTGTTTGCACTGATATTTAGTGGAAATGACATAGTATTTAGTCAAGATAAAATAAGGATAAGGACATGAAACCAGAAAAATGAGTCTTCATTAAATACTGTTGCCAAAAGAAGCTTACACCACAAAGTAAGGTCTTTGGAGATGTTCAAAGTACATGTTTTCAGATGCCAAAATATCTACATTTTGCATGTATGTATCAATATACACTCTGTATTTAATATCAGAACTGTTATTTGTCTTCTCTGTATGGATTGTTGCATTGCAGAAGATGAAATTATTCAATTTTGCATGGCAGTGCAAAAAAATTCCTGACATATTTATAGTAAAAGCTTTTGAATGAGAAAATTAAGTGGAAACTTCTGTTTGAAAATCCATGGAAATTAGAAGGGGTAGTGGGAATGGTGGAGTGAAAATATGGAGAGAAACAAGTTTACAAACATGCAGTGGGCAAACATTCTGATAAAGCCTTTTTGACTTAGATGCCATTATCTAATTTGTAGAAAAATAATGGTTACATTCCCGGGGGGGGGGGGCGGGATTCATCTATTTATTCCTGTCCACAAAATATTTTTGTTTTTCAAGATGTCAGATTGTCTCAGCCAAATTTCAGATAGATATTAATCAGGAGATGATCCATTGAAATAGCAATTTCACTCACAAAAAGATTAAATTATGACTGAATTAAATTGATTTTTCATTTTAATAGATTTGCACTTATAAGGATCAGTGTGAGTCATGTTTCCTTTCTGTAACAGTATGCAAGTCTGGCATATGGAAACCAAATTTTACCATTTGTGTGTGGGAATTCTTGAACTTGCCTGACACATGTAATAATGAAAATTTCATATAGTTGTTTTTCAGATCTGTACTTTGGAACTTTTATATTAGTCATATACTCTTCTTTCCCATTTCCCATGCTACTGTTTGTGTCTTTGATGCTCAGCCTAGCTGGTGGTTTAGGCAAAAAGAAAAAAATAGTTGTTTTCAGAGCTGTTTCAAGAGCTATTGGTGCATAGAGGGACAGAAGGATATTGAAGAATTGGGTAGGGGATGAGCCATTTAAAGGGGAAACAGCATTGAATATTTAGGACTGCCCAATTTTCCACCAGATAATATTGCTCTAAGCATCAAAATAAGGTTGATAGTGTGGGCCATCAGAGTGTATATGTTTTGAATCCTACAATTAGGATTTCTTTTCTTTTCCAAACTGGCACCATCCACTTTATCTCTAGCCAACACAGGCTAGTTGGGGACAAGGGAACTCTACTTCAACACATCTGAATGGTGCCAGATTGGAGAAAGCTCATTGCTAATTTAACCACTACATCACACTGGCTGGCTGGCTGTGTCAAAGTATCAAAGTGTGTGTCAGAACCTTGCCTTCAGTAAGATCCTATTAATAGTGTTTGTTAAGAACATAAGAAATTTCTTTATTAACTTTGAAAAATAGTATTGTTGCTGCTACTATTTATATTATGCAGTGTTGCCACTTGATCAGGAAGATTATTGTGCAGGGATTCGTCATCTTGCTTAGAATTTAATGAAAGTATTTTATTCCATTTTGCTATAAAATACACATTTTAATTGAAGACAATTATGAATTACAATTTTGTTTATGTATCTTGATCTGTACGATTATATTAACTGAGTTTTCTTGTTTATTCCAGTGTTGTTCTCAATAAACAATTCTAATAATGCAATAATAAAGTAAATCCTATTTTCTGTAGCATTTTGCAGTATTAGCTTTATGTTACTAGAAATCCTAACAATTTAGACAAATGACCTGGCAAAAAAAGAGATGGTTTTCTATGAACTAATCCTTTGTAACTAATTGTTTCTATAACTACAATAGCTATCTACAACTTGTTTTAGTGTGCTTCAATTTTGCTGCTTTAACTTTGGATGTACATCAATTTGAACATTTAGCTACATGTTCCGAATTCTTGCACTTTCTTCCAAGATACTTGTGTGTAATAGTAATGAAAAAGCAGTTTTAGAAATTCTCAATCAACTGAATCTGTGATTCTGTTACAGAATTATCCTGATTCAAAGTTAATCCACTTTCTCCATAAGAAGATACACAATCCAAATGATTTGGGATCTGTATTAGCAGGCTATAAAGCTAGAACAGGGAACCTGTGACTCTCAAAGTAATACAAACCCAGCAATTCAAGTCAGTATGAAGAAGAATGCTGGGAACTGTGATTTATGAACATCTGGAAAAACTCTGGTTCTCCATCCCTTGTAGAGAAAAGACTAATGATGTCTGAGGACTACCAACCATATGTGTAAATGATAAGCTGATGATACTGATACTAAGAGTGCAACATGATGTAGCAAAGGCAGTAGAACTGAGCCACCAAGGAGAAAGGCCTGTTTCAACTTGTAGATGTATATTAGCTTTACTACAGTAGCTTTACTGCTACACCAAACTTACCAATAAAGATAGGGTAACGATTCATTGTTGTATAAGTTTTGTTTGTCATATTACTATCATTGGTAACACCCTCAAATGGATAGAAATTACTGATGATATAGTGTCAGATGACGTGTCTCAGGTCCGATGGCACTCAACCTGGTACTACTGGTGTTTTTCACATGACTAAATTAAACACTTCGGAACATCTAGATGCTGAAGTTGCCATGTAGGAAAATAAAATCCAAACGTGAAGAGAGAATTATAGTGGGAACCTGGAATAAAAGAGGCAGGAACATGGAAAAGCTCAACACAGTGAAAGAAGAAAAGAATCAGCTACACATTGCTATCTTAGGTGTTCACGAATTAAAATGGATTGGAATTGGGCACTTTTAGGCAGAAGATCTTATCGTTTAGTATTAGGACATGAAAAACAAATGGTATTGCTTTGATGGTCAGGAATGTTATAGAAAAGACAGTACTTGGGTACAATGAAATCAATAATCAAATAATATCAATATTATTTATATTATACTGTTAGACTTTGTGGACAACTCTTTAATATGTCAGTTATCCAAGTTTTTCTCTTTGATCCATAAGAAGGGGAAGTTGATGAATGTTATAGTCAAATTCAGTTGGAAATCTATGGAACATGCAAGCAAGATGTGCAGCTTGGGGTTGGAAACCAGAATGCCAAAATTGGAAATATTAAAGAAGAAAATGTAGTTGGACTGCATAGCTTAGGAAAGAGAAATCAAATTTACTATATTAAAGGTGGTCCTTGTTTAACGACCACTTATTCAGTGACTGTTTGAACTTGTGTCAGCGCTGAATGAATGGTAGTTACAATCGGTCCTCAAAGTTCTGGCCTGCGCAGCACCCCCATAGTCACGCGATCATAATCTGGGCAGTCCAACTGCCCCAGATTTCTGACTGTCACAGCATCCCGCAGTCACAGGATTGTGATTTGCAACGTTCCCTGCTAGCTTCCCACAAGCAAAGGGGAAGCTGGCGGGACGTCAGAAGTCGTGATCGCATGAAGTTCTCGCTTAACAACCCGTGTGGTCCTCACTAAACAACAGTAACAGGATATCAGGAACTGCTGTGAGGTCCAAACCTCATTGATAGGAAACCAAAGGAACTGTAGAATGAAATCAAAAGTTACTAAGGATGAATGTAAAAAGCCCAAGAGAGAGAAGAAAACAAACTGGATATCAGAACAAATGGTGGAAATTGCCAAGAAGAAAAGAGAAGCTGAAGTCAAGAAAAACAGAGACCTTAGAAAGGAACTTGACAAAGAATTTCAAGGAACTTTTAGAAGAAACAAGAAACGGTATTAGAGTGACATCTGGAAAGACATGGAAAATGGAAACAGACATGGAAAACAAGGGAAGTCTTCCAAAAGAGTGCTGAACTAAGAAAGAGGTTCCAACTTCCAACTGGTATACTAAAGGATGCCAGTGGACAGATAGTAATTGATTTAAAGGAGATCAAACAAAGATGGAAGGAGTATATTTAAATCATGGAAGATAACAATGTCAGCATCCAAGATACCTTGAAAAATATTTCCTATTTACAAAATCTTGCAGATGAAGTTAGATCAACATACCTGTCTTTCCCAAACTGGAAGGCTACAGGAATTGATAGAATATCTACAGAAATATGGCAAGCAACAGAAGAAGAATCTGTAAAAGTTCTAACCAAACTATGTCAGCAAATCTGGAGAACAACATAGTCAACAGATTGGAAAAAGTTAGTCTACATACCAATTCAAAAGAAAGGAGATTTAACAGTGTGCAACCTATCATATAATATCCCTTTATTTCACATACTAGGAAAGTAATACTTAGAATCATCCAACACAGATTAAAGCCTTTTATAGAAAGGGAGATGTCAGATGTTCAAGCTTGGCTGAGGAATAAGAAACATTGCTACTGATGCATGCTGGTTAATTATGAAAATGAAAGAATTCCAATAAATAGTCAATATGTGCTTGATTGATTATAGAAAAGCCTTTGATTGTGCTGATCATGACAACATGTGAAATGTCCTTAAAAAATAGGATCCCAGAACATCTCATTATATTCACGCAAAATCTATATACAGGTCAGGAAGCCAGAGTCCAGACAGAACAAGGCAATATAGCCTTGCTCCAGATTGGCAAAGGAGTGAAAAAATGCTATATACTCTCTCCTTTTTATTTAACCTTTATTTATTCACTCATTCATTTATTCAACCTATATTCTCTGACTGCAAGAAGAGGAGTGTGTTTTTAAAATTGGAGGAAAGAACTTCAATACCTGTGGTATGTAAGGATCCTACTCTGATAGCTGAAATGATCCACAGGTTTTAGGAATGGAAATCAAGCACAGTGAAAACATGGGGATAATATTAAATCTAAAGAAAACCAAACTAATAACAGGTACAGCAGCTAGACTTAGACTTGGCCCAAAGATACTGAAGTTGTAGTTAGTTTCTGCTTTTTAGGATTAACTATGAAAAGTAAAGGAACTAGCACCAAATACAACACAGAGTAACACTTGGTAGGATAGCATAGAATATTCAGATACTGTGATTTGTCAATACCTACAAAGATCAGACTTGTGCAGGCTGCGTGGAAGCGAAGTTGGTCTTTGAAGAAGTTGGATAGAAAGAATATTGATGCTTTTGAATGTTTGTGTTGGAGAAGTTTCTGAGCATATATGGATAGCCAAGAAAAACAATCCAAATTCTCACTCAAGGCACAAATGACCAGGCTCAAATTATTATATTTTGGATACATTATGCAAAGACCTAGCTTTCTAGAGAAGTCTATCATTATGGGAAATGTGAAAAGAAAGAGAAAACAACCAGCATCACAGTGGATGGATTTTATTACAGTGGCATTGTGTACACCTTTAGAAGACCTGAAGGGTCAGGTTGGGGACAGCTCATCCTGGAGAATTTCTCTCTATGTTGTCACTAAGAGTTGATACCGACTTGATGACAAATAATCAAAATTTTATTGCCAGTTTCAAGACTTGGTTCTTTTCCAGAAATCTGTCTTTGCCACAAGTTTTTTCAAGTATTTCTGATGCAGTAGTAGAGCTTGGTAGAATTTTTTTTCCAGTTTGGCACTTATTTCATAATGAAAAATGACATAAGTTCATTTATATGAGTAACAGATGGTAATGTCCTTGCATGAATTTGTAGTTTGGATCTACAGGATTAAAATAAAAGGAACCTGAAACATATTTAATGTTCTTCTATCTTGCTTGTTCAGTTTGGTAAATGTTACAATTTCAGTGTATATTTTTGCACTATATTGCATATCTTTAAAAATTAATTCTTATATTTTGTATGAAATTAAAGATCATCTATAAATTGGCAGTACTATTGTTTCACTTGCTGAGAGACTCGTCACTTCCCAAAATCTTTAAGTGTTTCAGAGTTTAAATATGGAACTATAGGATAGCATAATTTCAATTTCTAACCATGGCAACTACATTTGATGAGAGTTGAAATTCAACAACATCCAGAAAGCCACGTGCTGACCATTTCTGGATAATATAAGGCAGATATGAAAATGAGTATGTTTATATTTCCAAAAATAAAAGAGGATTTGATCTGTAGAAAAAGAACATACGATAGTTTGATGCTGATGTAAGCTGGTAAATGGAAAAAATAGTAGTCCTACATACAGCTAAGATTACTATTATCTTGAACATGTTATATTTTTGTGTTATATTTTTATTCTCATTACTCAATTAAATTACATTCCTCTTTGCTATGTTTTTTTGGGATCCAATTTAAAAAATTGTGTGAAAAGAGGTTCTGACAAAGTAGCAATGTTTATTTTCATAGGCAGTGTTATCATACTATAGGAACATAATCAAAATGAGCCAAATGTAAATTCTGATTGCCAAACCCAATTATGACTAATACAATTTCAATAATACCAATACTGGTTTAGCACTTAGCATTGGGTCTGGTCTGAAAAAGAAGAGTAAATCATGTATATTCAAAGTTACATTTATTCTATCTCTATAAATCCTTCTGCTAATGTGAAGAGAGGGAAAAGGCATAGCTTGGGAATTATTTTAATTATTCTTATTTTAACATTTTATACAGATCCTGCTGGCCCATCCTGCCCCAGGATTCTTATTTTCTTGAGTTATATTTTTAAAAAATAATTAGGGATGTTGAGTATTTGGACTTTACCACAAGCTCATAATCTTCTTAAACATCTTTAATGTTCAAATGCTAAATAAATTCTTATATGACTAATAATTTAAGAATAATATTTAGATGGTTCATTACTTAGGGTAAATGCAATATTGTATGAACGCTATCAGTTAATGCTAACTTGTGTACAGTTATAATTATTGTTCAGACTTTGTTATTTAACCATCTTAATACTTCTGTACTTAAATAAATGAGGATGGTTTATTCAAAATAATATTGAATAGGTTCAGAAGTCTAGGATTCAAGCCTCAGGCTTATAAGATGATCTTGGACTATTCAATTTCACTTCACTTCCATTCATTGAAAAAAGAATCTTAAAAAAAATATTTCAGGGACAAATTGAGAACTGTAAACAATTTTGTATACTAAAAATGCCATTTACACATTTAACCAGATTATCTCTTTTCAGGAACATCCATTACTTGGTCAGCCTTTCTTTGTACTTCATCCCTGCCGGACAAATGAATTTATGTCTTCAATATTATCCAGTTTACATAAACAAAAAAAGTGAGTAATACCACTGTGTGTTCTCAAACTCAACCTTAAATATTTCATGAAAAATATGAATAATATATTTTTAGTGATGAACTATTGCCTAAGAACCCTACATGTCTTGTATAGCTAGGGAAAAAACAGGTTAGAAATAAAGTACTAACTTCTAAGCTTATATTTATAACAAGAGTCTGTAATTCTTATAGTTCCATAGTTCTACTTGAACAATTTAAGAGTCATTTCTCAAATAGTAACCTGGACATTCTGTTATTTATGTGGCCAGTGTTATATCATGACTCTGATAAATGTCATTTTATGTTCATGGTTATTAATGTGTAAACAAAAAAAATCTCTAAGTAGAACTTAAAATATCTTTTGACAAAATAAAGTCCTAAATCTCATGTAGTTTGTAGGATATTTTTACATGACGGAATCTATAGAGTTGGGAAGTGCCTCTGAGTCCAGCCCTGTGATCAGGGGAGGAATCTGAATGAAGGCATCCCTGACTATCTAATTTTTACTTGAACATACCAAGTAAAGCCCACTGTCTCACTGGGTACCTAGTTCTGCTACTCAACTATTAATGTTAGAAAGGGTCTCTTTAACATTCAGTTTGCTTGCTTGCTTGCTATGTATGTATGTATGTATGTATGTATGTATGTATTCACTTTATATGACCACCCATCTCAAATTCATGACTCTGAGCAGCTACCAATAATTAAAAACAACATAAAAAATATAAAACAATCAAAACAGCAACATACACATTTAAAAAATGTAGCCAAGGGAAAAACTACAACATATATCAGTACAACCATTTCATGGGCTCAGACACACACTTAGATCCCCAGGCCTGGCAATAGAACCATGTCTTTAAACCCTTCTGAAAGGCCCACACGGTCAGGGCCAATCTAATCTTTGGGGGGATGATGTTCCAAAGGACAGGGGCCATGACAGAAAAGGCTCTCTTCCTGGGTCCCGTCAGATGGCACTCCCTAATAACCAAGACCCAGAGCATGCCCTTCCTACAGAACCTAATGGGACAAGTAGATGTGATTGGGGAGAGGTGGTCCCTCAGATTACCCAACCTCATGCCATGAACAGCTTTGAACTGCTTTCTTGTAAGAAACCCATTACTTCAGGTTCTGCACTCTAGAACAACAAACTGACATTCTTTTTGATATGCTTTCAAGTATTTAGAGTGCTGCTATATGCCCCTCAGATCTTCTCAAGCTAAACATTCCAGTTTCCTCAGCCTTTCCTCTTAGGAATTTGTTTATAGTGTCCTGGGCACTCTCATTGCGTTTTTTGGCAATTGTCCTGATTTTTCTGAATGTTTTTGAAAATGTAGTGTCCAGAACCAAATACAGAACTGCATGTGAAGTATCATTTCCTGAAGCTTGGAAATTGTACTGATATTTATACAGTCTAAAATTGCAAATGGCTTCTCAGTAGCCATGCCATACTGTTGAGTCATATTCAGTTTGTGATTAACACAAATCCTAACATTCTTTTTACATGTACCATTACCAGCCATGTATCTTACAGCCCTCCATTTAATTCTTAATTTTTCCTGAGTGAACTCCGTAATGTATCTGTTAAATTTCATTCATTTTTATAATCTATCAAGATCATCTGGAATTTTGTTTCTCTCTTGCAGATTATTTATCTATCCCACACACAAATGTGTCATCTGGGAATTTGATAAAACTTTCTCTCCATTTCTTACCCAAGTCATATATCAAAATGTTGAAGAGTACCACTGAACCCCAAACCAAACTCTGTGGAACTGCCTTTGATACCTCATTCCAGTCTGATGAGAACTCACTGATGAGCACTGGTTGATGAGTGCACTTTACCCTTTTTTCATCTTTGCTCAGTAGCTGATACAGGTAGTCCTCAACTTATGATGGCAGTTGGGACCGGAAGTTCCATCACTAAGCGATGTAGTCGTAAAGCATGACCACATCGCTTAGCAACAGCAATCTCTGCAGTCCCGGTTGCTGTCATTAACCAAATCCAACGGTTGTTAGGTGAAGCAGCTTCCTGTTGGCTTCCCCACAACCAAGTCACTGAGGAAGCCAGCAGGAAGTTGCAAGCTTCAGGAAGCTCGCAAGCAGTCCGGCAGGCAGGTAAGTGGCTACTGTCGTCTGAGGGAGGGCGTGAGGGTGCACGTGAGAGTGCAAGGGAGGCACAGCGATACTCGGGGAAGCTTCATGGGGATGTTCAAGGGTGTGAGGGAGGCGAGGTGTAGTGACAGTGTGCAGGGGTGTGCGAGTTCCTGGCACAGTGTGAGTACAGAGGGGCCAGGGGAAGGTGCGCAGGGAAGGTTGCAAATGGCCATGTTTGGTTGACATTTGGTGGATGTATAAAAAAGCTAGAACATTTTGAATTCAGATACACACACTGATTCAGAGGATTTTGAAGATTATAATACAACTGAGCCCAGAGGTTTTTCTTTTGTGACTGATGGACAGACAGTTGGAAAAAAGTCATGGAACTTTGTTTTTGTATATGGTAACTGTGGCAAGATTATTGTATGCACAAAGATGGAAAGATTCTGCATTACTTACAATGGAGGAATGGTTGGTGAAGGTGATGGAACTTGCTGAGTTGGCTAAATTAACTTCTTTGATCAGAGAAAAGGCAATATCTACGTTTATTGCTGACTGGAAACCCCTTGTGGACTTTTTGTGTAAAACGGAAAAAAATGAATTTATGATTTGTGGTTTTGATGATTAGACAGGATAGATTATAGAAAGAGAGAGTTATGTTGTAACCACAGAGTAAGAGATAAATTTATAATTGTGCTTACAACACCCGTAAAGAAGATTGGAAGCCACTTTGTATATTTTTTCTTTCTTTTCTATTTTTCTTTTACTTTTTTTCCCTTGTACTTTTAACTTTTTCTTTGATTTATTTCTTTTTATTTTCTTGTTCTTACTTTATATTAGTTTGTTTTAGTTGTTATATTCCTTTTTCAATTTTTTAAATAAAGTTATATTTTTTTTAAAAAGTGTGAGCTGGTTGCCAAATGTCCAGATCGTGATCACGTGACCATGGGGGTGCTGGGACAGCCAGAACTCTGAGGACTGGTCGTAACCACCATTCATTCAGCGCCATCATAACTTCGAACGGTCGCTGAATGAATGGTCGTAAGTTGAGGACTACTTGTATTGTGTTTCTTTTTCTTGTCCTTTATTTTGAGGAGCTTGGTTTTTGTTTTCTTTGCTAGTTTCAGCACATTCTGAGCTTTCTTTCCCTGACGCTATCTGTACAAATCCAGAATATAGTACTAGTACATATTCTTCCTTAATGACCTCACTTAATGTCCTCACCTCCTATAGATGTCTTTTTTTTTTCAGATTGTCACTAACAATTTTATGCAGCTATACTGGCTTCTCCTTTTTTTTTTTTTTTTTCCTTTTCCTGGTTAGATTTGGATACAGTTGTGCTTTCAGCATCTTCCCATTTGCTTTTTCTGCCACCTGTCATTGCTCTGTATTAATTAAAGTCTGCTTTCTTAGGTTCAAGGAATGTGTTTGACTATAATCTGTTTCTGGTAGTAGGGAGCCACCAGCTACAATTCTCCTCTTTGTTATTTTTGCAGGTAGCAGTTCAATCCCACTGTTATTCAGAGTTGAGAATCTGAGTTTTCTCATATTTCTCAAACATTAAAAAAATCAATTGAATGACTGAAAATAGAGAAATGTGAGGAGAAAATAAGCTATACACTCAAAATCAGTGTCCAATCCTCCAGATTTTGTGATCTTCCATTTACTTGGGTAACTTGACAAATAACTTGATGCTTTTTAAAATTCATCAAAAACCAGTTCTGTGGGCCTTTAAACACTCTTTCAAACATTCCTTTCTACAAGCTTTCACTTATATGTGGTTTTGTGCTTTTATTAGCCTACAGGTTCCAATAAGTTTCAGATCTGTTGAGATACTTCATTTGCAATTTTTGCAGCTTTTTAAAAACAGGATTTTAAGGAAAAAAAAGAGTTGAATTGCTTTTTTATACATAAAAGTAGCCATTATAGATTATTGTAAAACATATTTCATAGTCATCAGCTGAAAAGGTCTGTGATGCTACACTTGCAGTTGATTCATCCTCTATAGAGATGCTTAAGAATGGTGTCTGTCTCAAAGTACACTATACTGGGAGGCTAGAATCGCCAATAATGTTATTTTACAGAATGTTCTTTCTTATAAAATGTATGTCATAACAGTTTTATAAAAATAGTGCCCAACTTTCAAGATAATTAGGATATTTTATCACTGTTCCCTAAATAGAAATGTGTGTTTTCTTTTCGCTTTGCAGGCATACAAACTACATTATTTCATGGTTGAGTATTGTTGGTCCAGTGGTGGGTCTCCATCTGTCTTTGAGTTATGTAAAAGCCAATTCTGAAGAGACTACAAGTGCTGATTAAAGAGGTAAAATATAGGGATGTCAAAATGGGTCGTGCAAGTTTGGGTGGTTCATATCCAAAGCCAAACATATACATTTGATCCAGATACAAAATTAAACAGAGTTGTTTTGTTCTGACTATGAATCAAAATGCAGTTATTATAGGCAGAACTGTTTTGGTGGCAGGAAGAGAGGAAACAGGAAAACATTGGCAGGGGCTGAGGGAAAGCAGGGAAAAGGGAAAGTGCTGAAAGTTCAGGAGTGGGTGGCCAATGCAATATGCTGGGACATTATTGTTGGAGGTTGGAGGAATAAAAGATAACATCAGATGTATGGAAGATAGCAGGGGGTGGGTGGGTGATGCTCATCAGCCTTTCCCTACTCATCCTCTAAAATTATTTCTAGATTTTATTTCTGCTGAAACCCAAAACATTCTGAGGTATGTTTCTGTCAAATCAATAGTTTGGCAGAATTTCCAGAATATGTTGTATGTATTTTGTATTTGAAACAAAACATATTTTCAGTTTGCATACTCTTCTAAAATAGTACTTATTAAAATTACACATTTGAAAGCCCTATCTCTTTTTAGTAATTTCTTAGAATTACTAAACGTATTTTAGGTCTGCTTCTCAAACCATAAAACATCAAACATTTTTTTATACAGCAATAACTTTATACCTAAATGAGAGCATGGATTTTCTAAAAGCTGATCTCCTGCATTTCTGTTGCTTTTATTTTTATTATATGGCTTATATATTATATTTTGTATCTTTACATTGATTTTACACTGTTCTTTAGAGTATTATACGCTGATGGTTTTGTGGGAACATTCAGATTCTGTGGCTGATGCAGATTCAATTAGGGAGATAAATGTCACTATAGTTGAGAAATTGGATTAAGATCTTTTCCTTGTTTCTCTCTAGAGAAAATTCCTTTCCCACCTTAAATATGATTGTTACTTATGACATAGTAGTCATGACTATGACTAATAAGATCTATCTCACTTAAGTAGAATAAAAACTAGGATGTGAAATTTAATAAAATGAGTGAATATGGAAGCATCTTTCACATGTCATATTTTGTCTTGGAAAAAACAACTACTTGTTGAAATGATAACCTCATAAAGTATCAAGTGACTCTAAAATTACTTATGTATTTTTCCAGAGTATGTTTTCAGTGATAGATATTTCTCTTAAATATTTATGCAGTGAAGAACTGTTTTCAAACACTGAGTGTAGTTATTCTAATAATCAAGAAAAAAATCATAAAAGCAAGATTTAACACAAGCACGTTTAGCATAAATGTCATCATTCTCTTCATGTTTATATGTTGATCTCATTCAAACCATAGTTTCTGATTACTTTTTCATTATTGTTATTTCAGATTAGGTACGGAAACATGGATTTTGGGTGGAATATAAATTGTCACAAGTCTTGTAATTTATCTCATGCTTGGAACTAAGGATAATACAAAGGTGGCCTTGATGGAGATCATGTTACATTGATATATGTCTGATGAGCACCCAGCTTAGAAATACATTTTAATTGCCATAAGCAGGATACACAATGTCATCAGGACACAAATGTTGATTCATATTATAATTTCTTTGGCTGTGGTAAGTGGGAAAAATTCCTCCCCCAAAACAGATAAGAGGACTATATTGGAGCAATGTCTAGGACAAGTACTTCAAATCCTAGAAAGAACATAAGCAACTGCCAAAGGTATCTGAAACCAACAAAAGTAATAACGATTTCTCTATCTTGACTGCTGTTGTAGCATATGCAAACTTATGAAAAGGAATAATTTGTATGAACAGTTTCCTTGCTACAAGACTCATGAGCAAAACTGATATTACAACTTAACATACTTCTTTTGAGGATTTAGTATAACATTGTGATCATGCAGAATGTTAATAGGCTAGTGCATACATAGGGAAAACTATTACTGGCTACAGTTTCTATTTAGTATATACACATTGTAATATATTTAGCAAGGCTAATATTTATCTGACTTATGACCAGTTTGTATATCATGGTGGCAACTTTATTTGTTGTTAAGGTGTCTTTCCTATTCCTCTAGAAATGAGGGACTTGGATATAAAAATGCAGCAAGGGGTGCAGCTTTCACCAACTTACTTTTTATGGTCCATCAATCAAATGCCTTAGCCTAGCTCCCATACCAGAAGTAAGCCAGGCCAGGAGGAAAGTACTTAAAGGGTCAAAATTGGCATGGAAAAGATTTAGTTCCTGTATCTGGATGTCACTTTCATTTTATTTGTAAATAAAATGGCAGCTACTTTCACTCCTACTTGTCTTTCTGTATGCTATTTCTTTACAGAGAAATATTGGCACAGGAAAAAAGGCAGTATATATAATGGCCCAATACAAAACCATCTGGAATTTAAGTCCTCTATATGTGTCTCCTTGTTTCCTGTATTTTTAGCTGGTTTTCTCTCCAACAGAAGTTACATAAAAATAAATGATGCTGAAAAGTTTACATCATGAGTTCCACGGCTTTATTTACGATTCTGATACATGCCTACAACAATATAGACAGACAGACACACACGCACGTGCACACACAACACTTATGTATGGTTATGACTTACTCTTTCAAGAGGTTAATTAACAGTCGATGTATGAAACCAATTAGCAGAAAATGGCCAGGTTTTTATTTCATTTATCCCATTTAATTAGTCACTGCTTGATTAATGTCAATTATTTCTCTGAGATGCACCATAGCAGAGTATGTACCCTCCACTTAGCTTTTCATTTCCATTAGAATAGTATCAGTTGTAAACAAAATCTGTCTATTTCTTACTACAGTAAGTAAGTGGTGTCAATGTTCCAATATTGTACTATTCAGATTACAAGTTAATTTTCAAAGGCTCAGTATGTTTTGATAGTTAAAAAGACAATACATCACTTTAGCTTCTTTCATAATATTAGGATGTGCTATGACTCCTGTTGAGGCAATTTATAGGTTACAATTAAGGCTTGGGGCTTGTTCCTATCTTTAGTTTATGTCTTTTCCTTATCTAAGCAGATCTCCGCAAAGATTAAATAGGTTTCATATAAATAATGATACTGTGATATCAGAATAAGAAATATTTCACTGTAATATAATATCCATATAATTTCCATGCCAACCTTTTTTAGTAATTTCTCTTCAATCTTTTTTAATTTTATCTTTTGTTATAGGAGAAAATTACATGTAAAGCTTGCTGTTTAAAATATTTTTGGAATCTCTGCTTCTACTTGTTAAATATATATTATTTATTTTGCATCCTTTAACATAGCTATAATGCAGTTTCATACTTTTGCTTGAGGATGTAACTTTGCACATCTTTTTAAACTGAGTTGTGTGTGTGTGTGTGTGTGTGCGCATATATGCACCCCCACATTCAACACACAGAAGCCAGCTAAGAACTGTGATACCACTTTGGTCTTAAGATCCATATCTTTATTCCCTTGTTCTAAATATATATGCAATAAAGTAACTCATGTTGATGTCACTACTCTTACTTGGGTTCTTTTATACTCAGGAGGCATGTTGTCTGATGTCACCTGGTATCTTAATTACATAATTATAATTATATAATTATTTAAATAATTTAGTTTAAGTACTAGAGCCTGGCTTAACTATTTTAATGACAGAATGTATAGCATGATACCTGGCAAGTTTACAGCTTTAAGTTGGGTCTGCAGCTGTCAGTGCATTGCCACCAGACTGCAGAAATTGCTTTCCTGGCTGCTTAGCAGCAATTAATGTTTCACTAGATAGTACTGAAGTTTCAAGACAATGCGCTGAATAAAAAGGATGCATATGTCAGTCAATGTAATGAAAGTATCCAGAGCGTTTCTACTCTAACACTAGTACTAGACTGAGAATCATCTGCTACAAATACAGTACTCAATTTTGTCAGTTGCTGACAGAGATCTAAGAGGGTGTTTCTACTTATTAACCATCATTCAGGAAAATACAGATTCTAATCATAGAGGTTAGAGTAGCCAAAATGACAAAAATCTGTACAGTATCCTACCAACCATTAATTTGTTGATCTCTTCCACTATTTTTTCAGTATAGAAATACAAAGTGCACATATGTGGTATTAATGTTTATGAATGTTTATCTAAACCGTTTTAAAACTATCAAAGTAGTGCCTAACATACCTTACAGCATCCTAGGTAGCTAAAGATATACAACACTTGATTGATACAATTTCTAGTGTCTAATATAATTTCTAATATACCCAATATTTGCAGTGGCTTGAGTCAGATAATGTTCATCCTGACCACCAGTAATCCAGGTAGGAATGTTTTTCTCATAATCCCTCATGCCAGGAATAAATTATCTCTGATAAACACAGATTGCAATTAGAAAAAACACCAGGGGAAAGAATTGGTTATATATGATGCACAGAAAATAAGTCTTCTGGATTGTGGCCATTTATTGCATCCAAATCCTTCATTTCTCCACCAGAAAATCATCCTGCTTCATTGCAATGAATAGAACCTGTGTGAAGTCATAGGCTAAATCAAATAGTGGCCAAGTTTGGATATAACTAATATCCCTTCAGAAATTGGTTTGGGAAGTTGAGAACATTAAATCAAAACTAGTTCTGTACATCTACTGTATCTAGTTCAATACTATAGCCCTTTGAATGGCTGTGATCTTTCACAGAAAGATCTTTCACATTGCCTGCTACTGATTGTTGACTTTCTTTACCCAGTAATGCCAGGGATTAATGTTAGGATCTTATATATTTAAAATATATATTCTGTTACTGTACCCTTCTCCAGAAGAAGCAAACAGGATTGCAGGCTATAGGACAATGCACAGCTCATTCTTTCTCAACATATCAAAGCAAAAAACAAAGACAAATGTCTTATCTGTTTAAGTAGTAGTATTCCATTTTCATGTGAAAGTAGAATTCAACTTCTTGGTTATATAATTTCATTACATCTTCTTTTAAATCTAGAACAGGACAATCTGCAGATTGCATGCAGTTCCCCATCTCCTTTGTTTGTGCCCCCTTAAGCCTCCAATATGTTTTAATGTATCTCGTGTGTGTGTGTGGTGTGTGTGTGTGTGTGTGATATCCATCCATCCATCCATCCCCTGTCACCCCTATGGGTGGTATGTGTCTTCCTCAATCTTGGTCCCTCTGGGAGTTTGAGGGTTCCGTGCAGTGTCTTAGCTGTTCCTAGCACTGCACTCTTCTGGACAGAGAGCTCTGATGTTGTTCCTGGGATCTGTTGGAGCCACTCTCCCAGCTTAGGAGTCATAGCCCTGAGTGTTCCTACCATCACTGGGACCACTTTAGCCTTTACTTTCCACATCTTCTCTAGTTCCTCCTTCAGGCCCTGGTACTCCTCCAGCTTCTCATACTCCTTCCTGATGTTGCAGTCATTTGGCACGGCTACATCTATTACCACCACTGTCTTCTGGTTCTTGTCTACTACCATGATGCCTAGTTGATTAGCCAGTACCTGCCTGTCTGTCTGGATCTGGAAGTCCCACAGCATCTTAGCTCTGTTATTCTCCACAACCTTCTGTGGAATCTCCCATCTGGACTTGGAAGAGTCTAGCCGATACAACTGCAGATGTTCCTGTACACAATGACAGCTACTTGGTTGTGCTGATCAGTGTATACTGTTCCTGCCTGCATCTTACACCCTGCCACTATGTATTGGACTGTCTCTGAGGCCTCTTTGCGCAATCTGCACCTTGGGTCTTGTCTAGTGTGGTAGAACCCTGCTTCTATGAATCTGGTGCTTAGTGCTTGTTCTTGTGCTGCTATGATCAGTGCCTCAGTGCTGTCTTTTAGTCCAGCCCTTTCCAGCCACCGGTAGGATTTTCCAGTGTCAGCCACCTCAGCTGTCTGTCGGTGGTAGATCCCATGCAGGATCTTCTCTTGCCCTGGCACTTTCTCTGCTTGAACTTCCTCCCATGTCTGCTGTTGCCTCAGACATTCTCTCAGCAGCTCATCTTTGGGTGCCATCTTACTGATACACTCCTGAATGCTCTGGGTTTCATCCAGGATAGTGGCTTTGACATTCACCAGACCCTACCTGCCTTCTTTCTAGCTGGTGTGCAGTCTCTGGGTGTTAGATTTGGGGTCGAAACCTCCGTACATTCTGAAGGGTTTCCAGGTCTTCACATCAGCAGCCTCTGTCCTCCTTTGGCCAGGTCACTATACCATCAGGGTATCTGATGACTGGCAGGGCATACATGTTCTTCCCATTGAAGACTCCCTTCCCAACAGGGATCTTGTTCTTCCCATTGAGCTGACTCTTCAGGACTTGTCTTATCTTTTGGTGGTACTTAGATGGTCCTTGCCTCCTCATCGTGGTTCCCCTGTGACTGTGGGATACCAAGGTAACTGTAACTGGTCTGTATGTTGGCTATGTGGCCCGCTGGCAGTTCCACCTCATCAGTCTTACCTACCTTCCCTCTTTTTACTACCACCCAGCCACGCTTCTCCAGTCCAAATGACATCCCAATGTCCTCACTGTAGATCTGTGTCAGGTGGATCAGCAAGTTGATGTCTTGTTCACTCTAGCATACAGCATATGTCATCCATGTAGAGGTGGCTGATGGTAATTCCACTCTCGCACTTGTATTCCATATCCAGTCCTCTTGTCTGCCTGTCTGCCTGCCTGCCTGCCTGCCTGCCTGCCTGCCTGCCTGCCTGCCTGCCTTACTTACTTACTTATAAATAATCTGGCTGATCTCTCCCTCTGAACCCCCTCAGCCAGAGAGATATACTGACAGAGTTGTAAATTCTGGCCTTGCCATCTCAACTAATTTTTTGGAACATTACAAAACTTTGGGTATGGTATGGCCTTTTGGTTTTAATGTATCTACCCTCCCCCACAAAAGCCCTCAGTGTAGATTATACATTCTTGTATTCTACAATATGTGAGATGGGCAGCTATATAAACCAAATAAATAAGTGTGCTTCACATTTTTACTTCTAAAAGACAATTATTACTATGAGCCTTGCTTATAAGGGTAAAATGCTTTGCTCTGTTCCATTCAGTTCTTGCTAACTGAGACATCTCATGGGCTTTTTCCTTAAAAATGAGGAATTCATTATGTGTGCTAAGCCAGTATTTCCCATATAAGAGCATCTGTTGCTTTAAATCATAAACTGGGTGGAGATATTCAGGAAATAATCCTGAAAAGTAAGAAAAGGCTACATAATCTGTAACCATAATATTTAGTGGGCAGGATCCAGAGAACCACATTAAAAATTGAGCTAATGCAAGGGGATTTCCTAAGTATTTTTTCCAGCTCCAGTCCCATGCAAAACCCCTACTTACTGAAATTCTTCTCTGTATTTCCTCAGGTGGGAAGAAACAGTTCAATGGAATAATAAAATAAGAGATTAGCTAGTGATTATGGAGCAGGTTTATTATTAGCATTTACAACATGATATAACTTTTCTTACCAAAACAAAATGAAATAGTTAGGATGTTCTAAAAGTACCACAGGCATTTGGCAATTAGTTAGCCTTTCATTAAATGCTTATTGTCTATCATAATGGTACAGGTTCCCTAAACTATTAATATTCCCTGCAATCATTTTGAAAAGAAGAATCACTGTATGTCTGACCTCTTAAGACTGTAAATCTCAAATCTGGAATCTTGCTATACAGACAACATTAACTCACATAATTCCTTGATATTTTCTGATAGTCCAAAATAAGTTTGTTTCTAAAAAATTCAACCTGAAGGCTTTCCATTTACAGATATACTGGGAATGCAGGTGAAGATCTTGTCACTTGTAACAGGTAGTAGATGAAATGAGATGATGAAATAATGGGTAGATTACAAGAAAATGTATAAAACGAAGAGGTAAAAACTTGTAGCTTGGCTGACAGAGGCAGTTGTTGATCCTGTGATCACAGCTTAAAATTGATCTCTTTGGGTCTGGTTGTTTCCAAGCTTGTCTAAGTTCCAGAAGATGTTAAGAGATTGATTAAGATTTAAATATGGATTGTTCACAGCCATACTATGTATGGGGCAATTAGTGCTACATAGGATAAATTAAAGAGTCCCGAGGCTCAGAAACAGTAGGCTGAGAGGCAGTGGGGACAGAACAATCTGCCAGTAGCCTAGTTCTCAGTCTTTGCTCACTTGAGTCCTAATTTAACTTTTGAACAGACATAAAATAAGCATTTTATCACAGAATACAAGAACCTTTCTACACAGGATTTTTGTTGTTGTTGTGATTGTACTGTAGTTCCTAGGAGGAAATGGCACTTTGAAGGGCTGCTGCGCCTCAAAACTTCTATCATGCCCCTTTAACGTGTTTAAATGAAGTAGCTTCCCCCACTTCCAGACATGAGTGCCGCCAGATTGCTATGCTCCAAGTGACAAACAGGGCTTCAGTGTATGTGCAGGAATCTATTAATCAAGGCAGATCAACCTCACTTTTTATGCTTCAGTGAGCATGAAACTGAGCAAACTCAGGGAGGCAGTGAAGGACAGGAAGGCCTGGTGCAATATGGTTCATGGGGTCACGAAGAGTCGGACACGACTTAACAACTGAACAACAACAACAAAGAGAGAATGCCTTGATCCAGTGAGGTGAAGCACTTGGCCAACAAAGAATAGCACTGCTTCTCAGACCCCTGAATTACATACATTATACCCCCTTTCCACATCTTTTTGGAGCATGTCTCATACCTTCTTTAGTATTTTTAAGCAAATCCAGCTAAGTATTCATAAATAAACACTCAGTAGATAGTGTTTATCTAAACACTAAACATCATACAAATCAAGGATACAATAGTACAGGCTTTCGATAGAATGAAATAGAAAATAATATAGACAGATGTTGTAATAGTGCAGAAGTACCTTGGATACATGCATCTATTTTTTTTTAAAGAACTACACCGTAGCTCCAAGATAAAACCATAAACGTGAAATGTGCATTCAATGAAGGGGATTGAGAATAAAACAATTCTAATGTAGTAATGCTTTTACACATATGTATGAGGCCACACTTGATATACTGTATAGAGTTCTGGTCACTATACTGAATAAAAGGACAGTGAAAACTGGAGTACTAGAGAACTCTGCTATGATGAAATATTGGAACCTCTGGGATTTTTAGCTTGGAGTAAAAGCAGATTTAAGGAAGTATAAAAAAATCTTGGGTGGAATGGAAAATATTTTCCCCCTCTCATTCAAACTAAATGCAGGAGACTGAAAAACGAAGGACTTTTGTTTTTCCTCAAAAGGGAATTGGACAAATTAATGTTGGATTAGACCGTCAGTGGCTAATCATTTCAATGGCTGTTTGCTGCCTCTGAAATTATGACCAGCGTGGGCTTAAACACCAGTAGGTGAGGAAGGCTATCACTGCTGGCCCTTGTTTATGAGCTTTCTGAATTCCTGTGTTTGCCCACTATGGGACACAGTATGATGGACTAGTGGGGCTATTGGTCTGATCCTGCAGGACTTCTTATATTATTCAACAACTACATAGAGGGCAGTTTATAATGTTGAATTGTCAACAGTTAAACTATCAGTTAAGAACTTAAACATAATTACTGCCTTCCTGTGATCAGTGGATTAACTTTTTCTGTACAGTGCCCCAGTGTGCACATGAAGAAAGTATTTATTTCTATTTCTTTCTTTTGTTTTTCCTAGTTAGGTTTTACTAGAACTGTACTTTAGCATACGTAGTTAGGCCAAGTAGTTTACTATCATGATTACAAAGAAAATATAATGAGTTAACCAAGACAGTTTACTACTATGCTAGGATGTATCATATTATTTTGGATTGCCAAATAACCTTAATTTACTCAGAAAAGATCCTTATAATAACTATCAATAGTGATATAAATTAATTTAGTCCTTAAGCTTATTGTTAAATGTGGAGCATATGGAAAAATATTGCTTCATCTTCTCATTGTTAGAACACAGAGACTTTTCAAAGACAGACTCATATCCTGGATCCATTCCTTAAAATCAGGAAGGTAGGTTTTTTTTCTGATGATGTCAAATTATCCTCTTTGCCATGCCCCAGGCTTAGTATAGCCCAAAGCTCTTAATGAAATGATGGATTCCAATTTTTAGGAATATAGTTCAACAACATTAAGATTCTTAACTATAATATTTTTTCCCAAAATGATGTTAACAAATGCAGTGATATGAAACCAAAACAAGGCTACAACTGGACAGATGACTTAAATTTCAGTCAGATTTCTAACAACTCAGATACAAAAATCTGGACATTAATTTGTGGTCATGCTAGATTATACTTCAGCTTCCCTTCTGTATACCTTTAGCCAAATGGCTTCCTACTTGTGGTTCATCCACCAAGAGCCCCTCTCTGGTTTTGAAATACTGATACATATTAAGATTTGCTGTTATCTGTAACTGTAGCAAATAATAGAAATAAAGGACTAAGAGCTAGCATTAAAAGAAAATGTGAAATTTTGAAAACATGTATTATCCCCTTGGGTGGCATAAAAAATGCAAAATGGGAGATGTTTAGAATTATGATTGGCTTTACATTTTGCACGAGGATTATCACTGACTGAATAAAATGTGAGGTAAAAGTGTATCTAATTAGACCCAGAGACTACAATATAAAGAGGCTGCACTGCTAACAAAGATTATGGTTACAGTTGCTAAGGGAAGCAAGACCTTTGGCAATTTGCAGCACTGAAAATGAAAACTATTGGTTTGTCTATTTTGATTGCAGGGCTACTAGAGAGAACTAAGCTGGTTAGTGTTCTGGGTTGTTATGTGAAACTAATATATTGATCTTTGAGTAAAAACTCATAGAAAGGCACTGCAAAGTGATTAAGTACCAGAGGATGTAATCAATAGCAGATAGGTTGTTCAACTGACAGATGGGTCAGAGAAGATGACAAGAAAAAAGGAAAAATAAGCAGAACCAGAAAACAAAGTTAGACTTGACAGAAAGAATTGTAACCTACAGAGAATCTAAAAGAGATAAAGCTGAAAGACTTCACTGGTGGCTGTAGGATTCACATGAGTTGGATTTTAACAGTAAAAAATGTTCAGCAAGCAAACAGCTGAAAATCTGAAATGTCCAACATCTTCAGTGGGCATGGGCAATGCTTTGGATTTGATTCAGTAGAGGAGCTTCAGAATACATGAAAGGCGCACCTGTCTGGAACTCATTAAAGCAGCTGCATTTGTTTCTAGGATTGCATGGCCATCATTATTGTCAGATTCAGCTGGCATGGAATGGCACGCCGAAGCGCTGCTCAGCCGTGCCTAGTCAATTTCACCACCCGGGCGCTAGCCAAGGAAAAGGGGAAGTGAAAACTGCGAACTGATTACGGCCAGGTGGCGACGCTTAACTCAAAACCGCAAGCGGATACTTTGTATCAGCACCGGCTGCCCTCGAGCGCTGCAGACAAAGAGGAGCGCAGCGGATCGGAAGGGAAGCAATCAGCACGTGATTGAGAACTCCTGGCTTTACGTGCAACAGGAAAACCCGACAAAGACAACAACCGCACAACCCATAGACGGCAATCAAGAACACAAAAGAACCGGACTGAATCTGCCATTTGGGCAAGGGGGGATTACTGCGGATACTCTGTAACCAAGCAATGGGGAAACACGTGGGATAAATTACAATTGTAAGATGTGCCAAGCCAACCCTGGCTTTGTCTGTACTTACTTATGTTATGCTTGAGTAAACTTCTTTGCTGAACACACGTGCCATGAGAGTTTCTCTGAGACGAACGGGGTAAACCTTACAGTTATATCATAGGGATAGAAAATTGGCTTTCTACCTGTTGGCTTCAATCACATTCATCCCTTTCCCCAGCTAGTTATTATGTATATGCTTATTGTTTTTACAAAAGTGGGTGCACATACCCAGAAGCCTAAATGTCCAGCTGACAATCATAGCAATGTGATCGGCTGCTGAAATGTGGCGTAGAAAGGGTTTTTCAAGGACCTGAGGGTACTGGCAGAGGTTGCAGGAGGCCAGCAGGTTTTCCTGGAACATTCTTAGCCTGTCGACAAGTTGGACAAGTGGTCACATACTAATGTACCTCAGCTTTGATGCATGACCACCAACAATCACAGGTGGGCAAATGGAGGGTTTTGTGCAGGCCAAACTATCCTGCTACTGGAGTCTTGTGGGTCAGCTGCAGGATCTCCTTGCACAACTCTCCTAGAGGTATGTATAAGCAACCACAGTAGTGTAAGAGTCCATTCTCTGCACTGAATGGAGAGAGACCAGGCTGGTCTGGGTCGGTCTGGAGGTTGCGAAGGTGTGTGTGTGTGAATGGATCTTTTTCCTGATGATCTCTGATGCATGAGGTCAAAGGAGTGGGTCCCAAGGTGGCTGCAAAGTTTTCTGGGTCCAGTATGGTGGTCAGAGGTTCTTCTGATGCTTTAGACCCATAATTCAGAAGCCTTGAGAAGGCATCAGAAGACATGATGAAAACTCCTTAATCTCACAACGCATGGACAGACCATAGTTTCAGCTGGGAAACTAAGCATCCTAGACCAAGCTAAATCCAAAAATGCTAGGGAATTCCTGGAAGCTTGACATTCAGACAAATCAGTTATCAATAGACACATAGAAATAAATCATATTTACACACTATTCAAAAGAGACAATAAAAAAGCTAAGAAAGAAAAAGACCACAATACATCGCCCCCAGCAGCCAACACCCAGATAAGCAAGGATTAACACCTGGCAAACAATCAAGCAGAAAACAGTACCCTAATCAAGGAACCACCAAGGAAAAACCATACCCTCACCAACACTGGCAGGGCAAGCTACTGTATATAAACGGAGCAAACCCCACACTTACTTGCACTGATGATGTTACCTAGCTGGGTAATGAAACGTCTGCAAACAAACAACCAAGCTCAGATAGCACCAAGGACTCCACAGTTCAACCCTGAGCTACATATATTCTCTTCTATTGGAACTTTTCCATATCTCAGTGCAGTACTTTTAGATAACCCAGTCAACTATTTTCCTTTTGGGGGGAAGATTTTGGAGATGATGGTGGGGTATCAACTACAAAGAATCTTAAATGAAACAGTAGATTACCTGGATCCCTTTCAATCAGTATTCAGGTCTGACTTGATATAGAAACTGCATTGGTTGGTTGTTGGGACCAGAATAGCAGAGTGTGCTCTTCCTCTAAGCAGCATTTGATAGTATTGACCATGGTATCCTGCACAATCTGCCAGGGTTGAGGGTTGGAAGTTCCATTTTATGTGATTCTTTTCCTACTTGGGTGGATTGTGCCAATCAGTTGTCATGGGAAACAGCAGTCAAGCCCTTGGTTGCTCCAGTCTGGGGTGCTATAGGTTTTGACTCTCCCATGTTATAAAAGATACACATAAGGCCCCTGGGAGAGCTCATCAGGTGGTTTGAGGGGATGAGGTATCATCAACATGCTGATGATACTCAACTTTATCACCTCAGGCCTAGCCAGGAATGCCATGGAAGCACATACCCAGTGTCTGGAGGCAATGAGGGACTGGATGGAATGAAACAGGCTAAATTAAATGCTAGCATGAGCAAATTGTTGTTTCTTCAGAAACATCAGAACTCCTCTCTGGTTCCAATAGAAGAGAATATATGTAGCTCAGGGTTGACCTGTGCAGTCCTTTGTGTTTTCTGAGCTTGGTTGTTTTCTTGCAGACGTTTCACCAGAGAACACCAAGGACTCCACAATCCTCTGTGGTTCCTTGTTGGCTCTGGATGGAAAAGCAATTCCTATGAAGAAGCAGTTCCGCAACTTAGGGGTTTTCCTGAATTCATGGCTATTACTCATGCAGCAGGTAGAGGCCATGATTAGAGGAACCTTTGCTCTGCTTCAGCTAGTAGGCATGGTGGCCCCTTCTGAACTAGAAAATGCTAGTGTCAATACCCTCATCACATGATTATACTACTGTAATGCATTGTACTTGGGGTTGACTGAAGATAACTCTGAAACTACAGTTGTTTTAAAATGCAGCAGCTCTCCTACTAGTGAGCATTAATCATTTTAGCAACATAATATACAGTGCTGTGCTGTGCTGTTTTAGTTGCCAATAGATTTCTGAGTCCAAAGTGCTGGTTTTAACCTATAAGGGTCTTCATGGCTCAGCTCCTGTATTCTTTAGGGATTGTCTACTCCAAATTTGATTCTAACTGTTCAATCTCTGTGAGAGAGAAGATATATTAGTGATGTTTATGGAATGTATAATGTTTATGGTTGGGGGATTTTGTATTATAGACCTCCTTGAGTCTATGAAAGTTGGCAGTATACAAGTAATTACAATAAATAATAATATGGAGATAATAAATGATGACACATAGATCCCTGGAAAGAGGTTAGGCGGGTAATAAAGCTGGCTGTTTGTAAGCGTCTTGAAGTTAATGTCATGATAAGAGCCAACATGGCTTTATCAAAATAAATCATGTGAGACAAATCTTGTGTCCTTTGACAAGGTAACTACTCTAGTGAACAAGGGGAATGCTGTGGATATAATCTACCTTGATTTCAGTAAAGCTTTTGACAAGGTTTTATAGGACATTCGCATTGACAAGCTCTTAAAATATGGTTTGGATGGCACCAGAGGAAAGTGGACCCACCACTGTCTAGCTGCCTACAGAGGGTCAACATTAATGCTCTGTATCAAGTTGGGGAATGGTAACTAGTGAGGTTCCATGGGAAATCAGTCTCATTCAACATTTTTATTACTGACCTGGATTGGTTCTTTATCAGATTTTCAGATTACACAAAACTGGTAGGTCTGGCTAACACCTAGAATGACTGAACGAGATTGCAGTCTAATCTGGTCTGAGAGGAACAAGATGTCCCGTAATAGGGAGAAATGTTAGGGGACAATAATGCAGGAACCACAAGACGGGATTCATGGCTTGAAAAAACTACATCTGAGAACAACCTGGGTGTAGTCATTGACATGTTGAAAATAGGAGTGTGAGGCAACTGCTAGAAGAGTTAATGCAGTTCTGAGCTGCATTAGAAACAACATTCTACTAAAGACTCATGAAGTTATTATTACTCTTTACTTAGCAAGGGTGAGACCACACAGAATACTGTGTACAATTCTGGGCACTTGATTCCCCAAAAAAGTGAATTTACATGTTGGAGGGGATTCAGAGGACAGCAACAAAAATGATGCAGGACTTGAGGACATGCCCTATGAGGACAGGCTGAAGGAACTTGGGATATTCAGTCTGAAGAAAAGATATAAGGGAGACATGCTAGCCATGTTCAGGTACATGAAGGGAAGCTACAGCCTGTTAAACAGCAAGTTATATTATTTGCAGATATTTACATCATTCACAATAAATTATGTCTTTTGAGTAATGATGTTATTACACAAATGATATAAATTGCCACAAATGCTGTAGCATTAACATAAATTTAACTGCATTATCTGGAATATTTTTGTTGCAACAGACTTGTCCATTATTGGGGTGGGGGGTGTTATCCAAAGGAAATGGGGTCCATTACATCTGAAGTCCACTACATTATATTCTTTTAAATCAAGGTTTGACTACACTGTTAAAAAGGGAAAAGGGATCTGAGTACATATTTAGATCTACCCTCAATATCCTTACTCATTCAGCTTTTATAGAAAATTTTGCACGTTTTTGCAAAGAAGTGAAACGGAGTTGAAATATGCTCTGGTAAATGCGCTTACAACTATGATTACAATTGGAAGCTAATTAGAAAAATATGGTTCCTGCAAGTGTGTTCAGCTGAAGTTGTTTATAACTGCCTTTCAGAACTTAATTCTAAACACAAAATTTTCCACAATCCACAGGTGTATAGATTTTCAAGTGTATACCAGTTTCACTTCTGTGGGCTGATCCACATAAATAGCTTGACCCCTACATGAGTAGGGATTACTGACCATTTCCTTAGGGCAGCAATGCAAAACCTTCTACCTCAGGGTTGCCCAAACTGGGGAGGTACAGACAGATGCCAGGGGAGGTATGAATAATTATTGAGTATTCATTTGTGTTCATTTTGATGTTTGTATTTTTAGGAGAGGTGTGTACATTAAGATTACACTAAAGCAGTGTTTTTCAAACATGGTAACTTGAGATATGTGGACTTCAACTCTCAGAATTCCCCAGCCAGCATACTGGCTGGGGAATTCTGGAAATTGAAGTCTACACAACTTAGAGTTGCCAAGTCTGAAAAACCCTGCACTAAAGGGAGGCGTGATGACAAAAATTTTAGGAACCCCTGCTCTATACACTCAGCCCACAGGGAAGGCAACCCCCATCTTTTTTTGCTATGACAAAATAATGTGAAATTTAATGTATTCCTGTACTGGGAAAGCTTGTCAATAAAATTATTTGTTTTTCACATGATTATTATCATAATACTACTGATACTAAATAGGATTATAAAACTATAAAAATGCAGCCTAATGCAGTTGGTACAGAAGTAATCTAAAGAAAAGAGACTTAGTTCTTTTGTCTAGGATTTTTTGCAGTTTCAAAAATTCAGTCTTCTGTTTATAATTGGGTAAATAGGAAAATAAGAGTCAAGTTAAAAAGATCGAAGGGAAACAAAATGAGAAAGGGGATGGGATTAAAGTTTTGTGGGTGCAGTAAATTAGCTGGGAAATAAGAAACCTGTTCATTGCAGTTCTTGCTTGGAAGCAATATTTGTATTCAGAGCTGGTCTAAAGGAGGTAAGAAGCAAAGAGAGACATGGGGTAATTTTTAATTATCTGTAAATACTCTCAGACATACTGATGAAAAAGTTACATAATTAACATTGCTGTAAGTATGTTGGTATAGTTTGAGATGATGTTCCTTCTACTGATCAGAATGAAAATAGTGTCACCAAAACAGTGTAGATGAATGCAAAATTGTGCTTCTAGGAAGAAGTATCCAAAATGTCATCATTCAAATTTCCATGACCAAACCCTGTGTTGTTTATTTTGTTATCTTTGAGCCCTGAGGTTACACTGGTTATGAATGGTAGATAGCTTAACTGGAATTACAGTGAAAAAGTTACAGACGTTAGCTGAAGTAGGTAAAGAGAATTCCTTGCCATTCCTACTGCCTAATTTAAATCTGAAAGAAAACTGTGGGCCAATTAAAGCATATATCAGGAGTAGACTCCAACAGTCCTCTCCCCCTACCCCATTAACCCTCCCAAAATAAAACAGGCTGAAAAAGTTGATCCTACTGCTAGAGACTACAAAAGGAGTACTTAGATGGGATGTGGTTTGCAGGTTGTGTGTCTATGCTGCAGTATTGTCCATTGGTGACGCCTCCTTCTGGGTGACTCAGCCTAAGTTGATAGGCTGAAGGGACCCAGCATGGGGATCTCAGCATCCCACTCACCATATCATTTGTGCTGGATGCTGGAATGTGCTTATCAAAGGAAGGGCGACAAAGTACCTGCCCAGCCTGCATTCAATACAAAACATGTTGCTATATTTCCTGTTTCCTAGCTAGTTTTGTCTTTCTGATTTTTTATTAAAAGCCCAGCCAATAACTGACTACAAATCATGCAGCTCAAATCACAGTAATATTGGGACTGAATTTCAGTCAATATTTCTGTACAGGTTGCAACCATGGCTTGATGGTGTTTTTTAAAAATTGAGGTCATTATAGCAGCTTGGAAACTTGACAGGCAAAATATCAGGTTCACCTTCTTTGTTCTTTTTTATGCACCTGGTCTACAATCAAGAATTTTGGTAGGTGTTAGAACTGAATACTGTGAGAAGGCAGGGAGAAGTGAGGGCCTCAAACGAACCATGTTTGCTAAGGGAGAGCGCTGTGCACCATGGGGCAGCCTTGGGGGGACGGCAGGAGGGAGGATGGGCAGAAGGCACACTCGCACCAGAGTGGAGAGGGGCGGCAGGAGGGAGGAAAGACTGCAGGCAAGAGGCACGTTCGCTCCAGAGTGAAGAGAAACGGCAGGGGGCGGCTGTCGGGTCAAGTGGGGATTGGAATGTGTATTGCGCTGATTGAGTGGAATGTCTGCGGTTTTGCGGTTAATTAGCGGCGCTCCGGGGCGGTAGAAAAGGTGAGATTGTGAGCCAAGCCCTCGTAGGAGGGGGAGGACAGATAGGGGGTATAAAAACCTGTCAGACCTTGCTTCGGGGTTCCTCCATTGCTGCGGGAGGGACCCACCTTTGCAAACGTGCCCAATAAAAACTTCTGTCTACTGGACAACCGAACCCGTGTCTGTCGTTTTCTGACAAAATTGGCGAGCCAGCCAGGAGTCCTCGACGTGGACCGGACTGTGGGGAACCGGTGAGTAATCGGCCGTAACACCCCGTTGAGGTGTCTCCCGTTTTCCCGGAGTCGGGTCCAGGACGGGACTCCAATCGCCAGTCAGACAGAAGTAAAGAGGAAGTCGGCCGACGAGGAGACCTCCGGGAGGTCTGGTGAGTACAGCCTACCCATAATCTCGGGGAGATTAGCGTGGTTACGAGGCGTTGGACGCCGCAAGGGGACAGAAGAGTCCGGGACCTTCTGTAAGGTGGGAAACGTAGTCAGGAAGGATGGGTAAGGCGCAGAGTAAGAGTGTAAGGCCAGGGGCCAATGGGAAAAACACAGTAGGGGAATCCCCACGGATTCTCCATTAGGACAATTGTTGCAACAGTGGGAGACACCCTGGTTGTGTCCATTCACCAGGGGTCTGGAAAAACCGACCATGATAACTTTGTGCACTAAAGAATGGCGAAAATATCCACTAGTGGACCCCGAATTCCCCTACCATTGGAATCCCCAGTAATTACTGGGTGACCCAACTAAAAAACTACATTGTGGAGCATAAAATGTTAACACAGGAACCCTATGTGGAAGTCTGGTTCCATGTTCATTGGGAGGGGCCTCGACCCAAGTTAGCCAAAATTTTTGTCCAAAAGAACAGGAGGATGAGGAGGACCTCTGGCTGACTAGACCTCAATGGGGGCCGCTACCTCCTCCTCCTCCTCCTCTTCCTATCGCTCCCCCTCCGGCGCCCCCACCCTATCCCGGGCTGCGGAAAGAGCTGGACCAGCTGAACCAAGACATTCAGAACGTGCCCTTTAGTCTAAGGTTGGCCAGTGCCTTCCCCGTCCGGGAAGTCCCGAACGGAACGAACGCACAGGGGGTGGCCGTCACCAGTTACGTAACGGTTCCCATCAAACCCAGTGAGTTGAGGGAATTAAAAAGGACCCTCCCTCGTATGCAAGAGAACGCCCATACCGCCGCCGAACAATTGGAACTTTTTCTCGGCCCGGTGGAATACTCCTGGGGGAACTGAATTACATTTTAGCCCACCTCTATACGCCAGAAGAGAGGGGCCAGATTCGGCGAGCTGCGCTCGGGGCTTGGGAGCAAAGGAATGCAAATGTCCCAAATGCCCTGGCCGCAGATACTAAATTCCCTCTGGCAGACCCAAATTGGGATCCCAATAATGTTGAACATCGGGAGAACATGAGAGGAGTTTCCCCCTGTACAACTAGGGGGGTCATGGTTCCCCAACCGGGACCCACGGGGAACCCTTGGTAAACATCACGGTGGGTCCCACCGGCGAGGAACGGCAGTTCCTCGTGGACACCAGAGCCTCTCGAACATCCCAGGGATTGCGAAATCCCGGGGCGCATCGGTATCGGTGATGGGGGTGGGAGGCTCTCTGGTCAAGGCAGACGTACTGGAGGGAGTGAGACTGGAGTGGAATGGGAAGGAGGTAACTGCAGATGTATTACTGATCCCACAGGCGAGAGTGAACTTGCTGGGAAGGGATCTCATGGGTAGTCTAGGAGTGGAGTTGTGGAATGTGGAACAGGCAGAAAGGATGTGTTTGTTGCGGGAGGCGGACGTGGAGGTTGTGAACCCTGAGGTATGGGCAGGAGAAGGGGGCGGGGCGGTTTCGCATAGCCCCAATTAGCATCCCCTTGAAACCAGGGGTGACGGGTTTGCGGCAAGCCCAATACCCGCTGTCCCGGGATGGGAGGCGCGGGCTGAAGCAACAACTGAGATGGACGGTGCTGCCCCAGGGGTACACCGAGAGCCCCTCTTGTTTGGACAGGCATTGGAAGAGAAACTCCAGGGGTTCCGGGCCCCTGGGGGTTCTCGGGTGCTGCAGTATGTGGATGATTTGTTGGTGTCTGGAGAGAAGGAAGTAAAGGTGAGAGAAGACTCAGTGGCTTTATTGAACTGGTTGGCTGAGGAAGGATTGAAGGTGTCAAAAGGGAAGGTCCAATTTGTGGAAAGGGAGGTCAAGTATTTAGGACATGTACTCCGGAAGGGCGAGAAGTTGATTGATCCTTCTCCCATACAGGGGATAATGCAGTTGAAGCCCCCTCATACTAAAACAGAGGTGCGGCGGTTTCTGGGTCTAGTAGGATATTGCAGGCTATGGATAGATGAGTACATGAGCAAGGCTCAGTTTCTGTATGAGAAGTTGAAAGGATCATCTGACAGGGTAGAATGGACAGACAGGGACACAGAGAAGTGGGGGAATTACGAAGGAGCCTGGTGACGGCCCCGGCTCTACCGAACTTGCCCCCTTTCACCTATACGTTACAGCCCATGGGGGAACTGCCATTGGAGTGCTGACTCAGAGACGGGCTGGGAAATATCAACCAGTGGCCTTCCTGAGCAAAGCCCTAGAACCGGTGGTGAGGGGATGGCCGACTTGTGTGCAGGCAGTGGCTGCCGCTGCTGTACTAGTGACAGAAGGGAAAAACTCACTTTTGGGAGCCCCGTGATTGTCCATTCACCCCATCAGATCTTAAGTGTGCTTAGTCAGCAGGCGGCTGCTTGGATGACAGAAGGGAGGATGTTGAAATATGAGACAGTTCTCCGGATAAGTCCTGATGTGGTGGTAGGAACAGACAGGAATTTGAACCCAGCGGAGTTTCTTGCGGGGGAGTGGAAAGAAGGGAGCCGGCAGAGCACGAGTGCTCCACCCTGTTGCAGCTGCAAACAAAGACCCGGGAGGACCTGCAGGAGGTCCCGCTGGAGGAGGGTGAGGTCTGGTTTGTGGATGGGTCTAGTCGAGTAGAGCAGGGACAAAGGAAGTCAGGATATGCGATAGTGGCGGCGGAGGGAGAGACAATAGAGAAGGGTCACTACCAGGGGATTGGTCGGCTCAGCTGTGTGAAGTGCACGCTTTGAAACGGGCACTAGAGTTGGGAAAGGGAGTGTCCCTCACCGTCTACACAGACTCGCGATATGCCTGGGGAGTAGTGCACATTTTCGGGAAAATTTGGCTGGAACGGGGTTTACTCACAGCTGCTGGAAAGGGAAGGTTGCAGGGAGGAAGCAGGTCATTGGGTTACAATTGAGGGGACCCCAGTAGTGAGCCGTGCTGACATGAGGGGGATGGTGGAGAAACTGCACGAAGGGTCTCACGGGGGTGCAGGCTTTGGTAGACACTGTAAAGCTGTGGGAAGGGCCAACGGGGTGTTGAAGCAACATCTCACCAAACTGGGATTGGAAACAGGGCTACCTTGGACAAAGACACTTCCGGTTGCCCTGCTTCGAATGCGGACAGCCCTCGCAAGGATGTGGGGGTCTCCCCATTCAAGCTGATGATGGGAAGACCTTTCCTGGCTCCAATGGGAGAGCCTATCCCCGAGCTAAAGGATGCCTTCCTGAGAAAGTATCTCTTGGTACTGTCACAATCTCTCTTGTCTCTAAGAAAACAGGGACTCCTCGCTCAACGGCCCCCCTTGCTGAAAGACCAACACCCCCACAAGCCAGAGGATTGGGTCCTGATAAAGACGTGGAAGGATGAGAAGCTGAAGCCGTCTTGGGAGGGACCATACCAAGTTCTCCTGACAACTGAATCAGCGGTTCGGACCTGACAGGGGCCCGACCATGGACTGCCCAACCGGGAGACGGACTCAAAGTAAAACTTAAAAGGAACTGAACTAAGGCAGGGGAGGAGATGACCAACATAAAGGCGTAGAATTGGCACAGACAGCTTTGATCACTGGGGATGATCCCCGTGGGGGGGGGGATGTTCTATCATTTTGGGTCTTCTCCCATACCAAGACCCTGGACTAATTAAAGGCAAATGGCTCTAAATCTCTTGGGGATAACCAATGCAACTCAATGTGTATATTTCAACAATACCCAGAACCGTACCCCCCCATTGCCCTCAAAAGGTCCTGCTTTCACTTGTGGAGGGGTCTATAATATCCCTTACGCCTCAACCCCTCTATACCTACCTAAAGGTTTCTTTTTGTTATGTGGACATGAAGCTTACACCTATGTTCCAGCCTATAGTTCAGGGGGCCCTTGTGCCATAGGGCGCCTGACCTCTTTATATGCCCTGCCTCCAATGCAAGCGCACCCATCAAAAGAAAAAAAAAAGAAAAAGGGAGCTGCCATCTGATTGTGAGAGTGATGTGACACTCTTGTCCAAAACAGAAGCCATGGCTCTGGCCCTCTCCTTAGTAGGGGTTCCTGCACTAAGTGGAAGGGCTTACCTGGACCTAAGGAAGGTGGCCTGCCTCCTGGCTAAAAGTGTCAACCTTACATCCTCTCTCATTGCAGCCCTCACTGAAGAAGTCACTGAGATCAGGAGGGTGGTCATTCAAAATCGGATAGCTATAGACTATCTCCTATTAAGGGCAGGACAAGGCTGTGAATCTTTTCAAGGTCTTTGTTGCTTTAACCTAACCAACAATGAGAATTATATTGAAGCAAAACTAGCCAAGTTGAAGACCTTAGCCTCTCGCATATCCGAGGATCCAGAGGGATGGAATTGGTCGTGGCTCACTAGTTGGTTACCTAACTTTGCTTGGTTAAAACAACTTTCTGTACTAGCCATTGGCTTCATTGCCTTACTGGTCCTAGTATGTTGCTTAATGCAATGCCTCCCTGCTTGTGGGAATTACCTGTCCCAGTGTGTGAAGCCCCGGGTCCGGGACGAGGGAGCAATCCTGTTAGCCAGGTTTGAGGCCCAACAGAGGCGTGAAAAGAAATGGGTGGATTGTGAGAAGGCAGGGAGAAGTGAGGGCCTCAAACGAACCATGTTTGCTAAGGGAGAGCGCTGTGCACCATGGGGCAGCCTTGGGGGGACGGCAGGAGGGAGGATGGGCAGAAGGCACACTCGCACCAGAGTGGAGAGGGGCGGCAGGAGGGAGGAAAGACTGCAGGCAAGAGGCACGTTCGCTCCAGAGTGAAGAGAAACGGCAGGGGGCGGCTGTCGGGTCAAGTGGGGATTGGAATGTGTATTGCGCTGATTGAGTGGAATGTCTGCGGTTTTGCGGTTAATTAGCGGCGCTCCGGGGCGGTAGAAAAGGTGAGATTGTGAGCCAAGCCCTCGTAGGAGGGGGAGGACAGATAGGGGGTATAAAAAACCTGTCAGACCTTGCTTCGGGGTTCCTCCATTGCTGCGGGAGGGACCCACCTTTGCAAACGTGCCCAATAAAAACTTCTGTCTACTGGACAACCGAACCCGTGTCTGTCGTTTTCTGACAAAATTGAAATCATCATTTTGTAAGTTTAAATTAATTTTATCCTTTTGAATCTGTTTGTTTTATAATTATACGTGTAAGTATGAGACTTTCATAAAAATTAATAAAGATCTATTTAGAAGGTACAAAACTATTTTAGATGAAGGTCAAACAACCAGGTCATTTTTATTAATTTATTTTGGCTTCATAAGTCTTCACTTGGCCTGCTTCAGGTAACATTTATTTTCTATCAAATAAAAACTGAACTTTATTCAGCTGGCAGGAATTGTAAGGTAAATAAAAGTGCTAATTAATGGATGCAATATTTATTGGTCAAAAGAAATTTGCTTTAAGTGTAGAGTTAATCTGTTTTAACAAGTAGAGGCCTAAAAATATTTAGCAAAAACGGAGGAACAAAGTGACCTCTTGTTACATTTCAGAGGCACCACATAAAGCTGGGGACAAGCTTCCATAACTTAAGATAAAGAGACTGGCATTTGTGGTAGATCGCTGTTAGTCAACCGAAATGTATGGGCCTCTATTCCAACTCACTCCTTCATGACAACATTGGTGGGTGCTAGATAAAAGAAAATGGGGAAGGTATGACTTTCCTTCCTCTTCTGCAAACTGTGAATAAAATCATCCTTTTATTTACTCTCTTATTACATAGACATTACTTCAGTATCTAATTTTGTTTTATTATGGAAGCCCAAAGAGAAAAGACCCTAGGATCAATGGTATAGCAATCTTAAGCATGCTTACCTGAGTGGGATTAAAGCCTAGTTGAATATCTTAGAATTTCTCAGTAACAATTAATAGAGTTACACTGTCACGTTTTTCTGTATTTTCCTCATGTGGCCAAGCACATGTACAACTGTGTGAAATTTGAAACTGGATGCCAAGTCTTACTACCAAAGGAACATTGAATTTTCTCAGCTGTTCTGGTACTACTAAATAGTCTTTCTTTCTAACAAACAAACATTTTGTTTGTTAAGCTGAATTTGTATAAAAGTAATTTAGATAAACAGACAATTCCAGAGTAGTTATATTTACCAGAGCAGCATATAGGAAAGGAAATTTATGAAAACAAATTCTGTGGGCTGTAAATGTTAGAGCTACAAAAATCTGGATGACCACTAGATGGCAGCAGAAGGGGTTATCTGTATTGCTTTGCTCTCATATAATGGTCTTCTGGATTGTTGGCAGTCCAGATATGGTAGTCCTAGTATAAATGATTCTCAGGTCTCAGTTTTAATGTGTTATCATTAGTATGTTATTGCATTTATTAAATGTTTGTGCATTTTTATCTTAGGATCATTGTTATGGTTTGGTTAAACAACACATTTGTTGATCTGCTAAATCCTTTCCAGACCATCAAACAATTAACCTGTTGGCTTACCTACTTCTGCAAAAAGCTTCCCTCAAATCCTCTAATTTGCTGCCTTCAGCAATACCAGGAAAAGCCCACTCTCTAAATGAGTATGAACAAGTATCTATCCAATTCTGTTTCCCCTTTCTGTTTGTAACATGGGTTGAAGGAGAAGTCTTATATATTCTTCAAGGAAGGCACAGCTGGGATCTTTTTCTTTTTCCTTTTCTTTTCAGAGATGGAAACATTATGGCATCACCCAGCAGTAAATGAAAGATGTTTAATCCTTTGGTACATCAAACTTGAACAGTTGAAATCTTGCATCAAACAATTCTAGGGGATTTTCCCCCAACCAGCATATTAACATTTACAGTCAACAGCTTATGCTTTTTTCTGAATATTTCTCAGCACCCTAAGAGTGGCATCTAGTGGTAGGATGCCCTCATATCCCTAACCATCACATTGCTACAGACATGGACAAATTTCACTTGATGGAAGGGTTGCTAGTATATGTCCTTCACAGAATCATGTATGCTCTTCCTACCATTTACAGTACATGTTTTGATCTATGGTTTGTCATGACTGATTGGCTTAGGCAAGTCAACACATGTCTCATACAGGGTTGAAGAAAAGTAACATTCATTTCAGTAAACAAATAGGGAAGGGTTGTGAAGCACTGTATGCAACCACCATGAAACAGCTAAAAAAGAAAGAAAGAAAGAATGGGATAAAGAGGAACTGGGAGAAAAAGGCTAGTAAGGATCTGAGCCACTGACAGTAGACACTGAATGTGGGGGGTGATGCAAATCTCATTGTTTTGGTACAGTACCTTCCAGGAAACTAAAATAGAAAAATCTCTGTTTGTACATGTGGCCATCCATCCATCCTGATTTCTGAAGGTGGCTAGAAGGCCTTAAACTGTTGTTTGGCTTCAGCTGAGATTAAAATGTCTCCCTTGGAACACATAAATGTTTTAGCAAAAAAAACCTTGGTTCTTATGTGCTTGGCAGGCAAACTTCATAAGAAAAGCAAAACATTGTGCTTAAAGTCAGCAGCAGATAAGGGACTTACTCCCACCGTGAGACATCCTAAACCTCCAGGTCAGTTTGCAGCACTTATCCTGTAGCTCTGGAAACCCCACTAAGTATCCAAGACAAGTGGCTGAGCTATTATGGCCCCCAGTGGAAGATTCAGAGGAGGGAGGAAGACAGGAGTTGGGGAAGTTTTGTTACCTTGCTGACTATTAGATTGTTCATAATCTTTGCTTAAGTTTATTCCGAGTTGCTCTTTGGCTAGAAGGAAGACAGCAAGACATAGCTATCTGCCAAATATAGTGATTGCTCTGTGGGAAAACGACATGAGCTCTCACTATGGTGAGTAATATCATGAAAAGGGACACTGTCTCAATCGAGTAAATTTTTAGAAGAGTGGGCAGCCCATGGACACCATTCTAGCTCCCCAATGCATTTTGGGGCTTCCATAATTCTCCAGGTTTGGGGCATTGAAATTCAGCCTCACAGTGGCAAGGTTTAAGGATATGATTTCCCTGCTCTTTCTTAAACATGAAATAAGCCTCCAGTTAGGTATATTAAACCTTTGGTAGGCCTAAAACACCTATTCTGAATATCCCACCATTTCCCAAAACTGGGAATAAAACATTTGGGCCTCCTTCTCCAGTGCCATTAGTGTATAAGCACCATGTTGTCCTCAGTCCTTGGAGGCCAATAAAATAAAGGGTAGTACCTGCTCCCCCCACCCCCCAACTGGAGGCATGTAGGAGAAGCAAGAAAAACCTCTGAGCCAGAAAACACAGATTTGGTCCCAGAATAGGATAGTCCTGGGAATGGATCATAACAAGGGCACAAATAGTCAGTTGAATCATAAAATCAAAGAAACCATCTGGGGATTTCCTTAAGATATTACAGCACAGGAGGAGCTCCCCCTTTCTTTCTTGTGTCACAAACTTCTGAAGAGAAAAGCTTTTCAATCCCGCAGCCTCTTCACTTGATGAAGAATCCCAATTTTCCAAATAAGAGGAATTAAGTTTTCATAGCACCCCAAAGATGATTTCAGTGGAGCCTTATTAATTCCATTATGCATAAATCTCTTTGAAAGTATAACTGATGACAAATGTAATTGCCTGAGCCCCTTGATGTGTATGTATATTAGGGAATCCAGAAGTCAAAGAAATTAAAGAGTGCATGAAAGAATCTAAAATCTGCCTACCATCTGTCATATTTCCAACATAGCACAATGTAGACCAAGTCATTAGGTTCTTTCTCAGGAATGGAACGGATATATGGAATAAAAAACAAAAACCACTCCTGGAAGATATTTGGAGAAATAACCACTTTCTTCACTTCTGTGCTAGTGTCTAGCTGTCAGGGTATTCTGGCATGCTGGAGAACATAAAAAAAGAAATGCAATAGTATTGCAGCTTTTAAGAACTCTGCCTTAGTCTCATATAGGAGAAAGTGTCTTACACCAACATATCAGTCAATAACAGGAAATGTAGTTCTTCACTTCCATTGCTAATTGATAGCTGTTGAAATACCATTATCATTCATTCATTCATTCATTCATTCATTCATTCATTCATTCATTCATTCATTCATTTATTGGCAATGCATGAAAGTTCCTAAACTATTATTCTCTTCTACTAATAGACTTATATTTGCAAAGCCTTGCTCCTGTTATTGAGCAAAATACAGTCACGTGCAAAAGTCTCCACATGCATTTGTTCAGTTTTCTTAGCGTTGCTACCGCTGATTCTGACTCCCAGGCTGTTTGTAGAAAGACAGTGGTATGTGTCTGCTGCACGTAGTTTGGTCAAATCAGCATGAGCAGTTCTCTATTTGGATTATTTGATTTCACAGATAAGCATCAATTACCTCCGGAGTGGGTGCAGGCTATTTTGCAATTACTACCTCCTACCAATAGAAAAAAAATGTGTAATTTTTTTGACATGACTGGAGTTTGCCATCTCTGTGTACTTGACTTGGCTTCTCAAGTTCAGTTTCTAGTCTCTTCTTCAAATAGATGCCTCTTTTTGCATTATTAAGGCCCACGACCATGCCTGTGGTCAACCAAAGCAGGCATTCGCTTCTGTTCCTGCTCTTGGCTTCCCTAATTATTCCTTATCCTTTACCCTGTTTTGCCATGAACATAACGGTATAACCTCTGATGTCCTTGATCAGTCTGTCTTGCCCAGTGGTAAACTACAGTTCCAAACTAAATCCAGTTGCGGCCCTTTTTCATCCTGTCTCTGTGCTGTTCAAGCTGCTGCCCTCTTAAAGTTAGTGAACCTGTTAGGGGATCTGCTCTCATTGTACCTGTTCCCCATGTGGTGATGGCTGTACTATCTCTTTGCCTCACCGTACTCTTGATTCCCAATGGCTGAGTAAATTGGAAGTGACATTCCTGAAATCTCCAAATTTTACTGCCATCCATGTTTCTTCCCTTGATCCTTCCTCCCTTTTACCCATCTCCTGCTGATCTTTTTCCCAGTTATGGTTGTCTTCTTTTTAACTGCTGCTAACTTCTTCCTTGCCCTGATATTCAGGAAATTCCTATTGCAAATGCTGATTTTAAATTTTATACTGATTAGTCATCTTACGCTAACCCTGATGGAAACATGTTTCTGGATATGTAGTATGTACTCCTTTGAATGTGCTGAATCTGGTTCTTTGCCTCCTCCTCTCTATTTTCAAGTTGACAACATACCTGCTGTAACTCAAGCTTGTCTTTTAGCTTCTGGTTCCTCTGTTAATATTTATACTGACTGACATTATTGTTGCTACATGACAATGACCAACTTGGCAAAACCACGGGTCTCTCAGTCCTCTGGTTCAGAATGCTGCCTTTTTTACTTTACTTGATGGTGTTCTTCTGCTCTGTACATTTGCTGTCATTAAAATAAAATATCATTCTTGTTTGTCTGGTAATGAACTTGCTGATTCTTGCACTAACATGCTGCTTTCTAGTCTCCCAAGTTTGTGTACAGGGTGCTCTTTTACCTTCTCAACTTAGTTGTCTGCTCAGAAACTGAACCCTTAAAGGACTAGATTCGGGCAGGATGCTTTCTTAGCCTCCATGGAGCTTTTTAAGTTCCTGATGGTCACTTAGTTGGTTCCTCCTCATTCCTTTTTCCTCTTTGCCCGTTAAGCTTGTTCTAATGGACATACGGGCAAAAGGAAGACGTAAAAATATTGGTAGGCACGTGGGATCCCATCTGTGTTACAGAAAGCGGTTTGGACTTGTCCTGAATGTCTACAATACAACACTGGAAAGCTTTTATGGTGTCCTCTCTCTCCTGTTGGACTCTTTCTTAATCTAAAGCAGGCCAATGCTCTTCTTTTGCCCTAATGTCCACACACGGTCATACTAACAGAACCACTGGATTGATTCCACATTAGGTTGTTAGGAGCCACTGTGTGCAAATCTGTTTTACCACCAACAATTCACCAAATGAACAAATGAACTTGTCTCCTACTGTCTGCAGTTAAGCAGAGTGTTGAAATCTATAAGCTCCACTCTGCTAACTTCTGTTGCCAAAACCAACCTGGGATCCAGCACTGTCTAGCCGGGCCACTGGATGTTTGTGAAAGCCCACCAGCAAAAATTATCCCTCCAACTTTGGTGGAAAGGATCCTTCCAAATTCTTTGAACTACACTCTCAGCAACAAGTTGCCAGCCTGGATTCCTGTATCCACCAGACCCATTGCAAGTTAACTTACAAACACTTTTTAAAGCTTCTATTGCAAACATGGCTACAACAAACATCACTACCTCTTATCAAACAGGCCAAGATGATGATTATTCCCTGTGTTGACATGGAAGTTCTATTTCTGAGTAAGCAGAAGTGATGGGGATGCAGGGACAAATAAAGGCCCTTCTCCGTTATCTCTAAATGGAGAGGTCACATTTAAAGAAACCAGGGCAATAAATTAGTATGATGTCAGGATATTCTAGGATGGGGAAGTGACCAGTCAGTATTTTAAGACTATATAGAGCACAAAGTGCCTCTGTACGTGCAAAATATGTAAGGTTTAACCATATAAGCAAAAGCACACATTAAACCCATGAGAAATGGGCACATTGCGCTATGCATGTAAGTACTGTAACCATCCCAGTATTAGTATCTGCTCCTATGTGAAAAATCCAGTGGTTATTGTTAAATAAACTTTTATCTATACATGTTGGCCTCTTCAACTTATTGGGCATGGGCTCATTCCAGAAATGAACAGAAATATAGTTACTTTGTGTAATCTAGACTTCCTTTTCTATTTCCTGTCTTTAATTACATTTACTCATTTCTTTCACTTTGTAAAACGTTGCTTACCCCAAAGAGGAATAGGAAGTTTCTCTCTTTGCTGCCATCTGGTGGTTGTCCAGATTTTTGCAGTCATAGAAGGTATTTCAACCATTTCCCCTGGCTGAAATATCTAAACAGTTTTGGATTTTGCTCCTGGTGAAACTAGGAACATGAAGATTGTTTTTGCTTTTGTTTCTCCCAAAATGTAATTGGCCTGATTTGACAGAACTTCTGGACACAATATTTGTCCAAAAAATATAAACTATTTTTGAAATAGTTTCCATTTCACACCCACCCAAGCAAATGGTACATTTAATGGACACTATAACGAGTCTGCTCTCTGCATAGCCTCACTAGCTCTTCATGTATCTCTGCATTCATGCAGATACCTAAGCTCTGTAGTGCTATACTTTGCTGACAAGAAGCTGGGAATAGAAGATAAGTTTAGATTTACACAGGCCATAGTGTGGAAAGGAGGTGCAGCAGATACAGAATTGGCAGAAGAGGGAAATTCTTGAGCACCTGGGAAGATACATTAACATCTGAGAATACTTGGAAAAGCTTGATCATGGAGATGATGATGGACAGCTAAAGGTGCCACAATGGATAGAATGAATATAGACAATTCTAATGGCTATTGAATATAGTCTGTGATCCTAAAATGGATTAAACCATTTTTACATTGCTGAAGGTTCATCAGTTCCTGAATGGGGTGAAGTCCTCCAAGTGTTCCAGGGTGATACCTGAAAGACTCCCTGAAAAGGAAAAGCAGGTTGGACCTAACATACCACAGAGGGCTGTGCCAGTAGTTGGAAAAAAAATTCAAAGCTTTACCTATTGGTGGGTGATCAGCTAGATGCAGGCCAACTGCTAACTTATTTGATTGAGAGATGGGACATTTGCCACTTAATTCTTTAAGCCTTTTTCTTCAATTCAGATACTAGCTCTTGGAAGATAGCAACAGAGAGAGGTACATAGATGCTAGCTCATGACATAACCAACATATGCTAATTTTGTTCTTTTGCATCAGACTATATCAAGCTATTGGTTGGGAGGGAGAATATTTGGAAAGGAAGGGAAATCAGTTGCTGAGGCTTGAAGCCAGAAAAGTGAGGGTACTTGCCTGAACTTGCTTCTTACTGTCTTTTAAGCTAATTATTAAAAAAAACACTGGAAAGTTGTGTGGCCTTGCCTCCTTTAATCATCCCTCAAACCTATGTGTGTATATGTGTACACTCCCCCCTTATGTTTTCCTTCCTATATTGAAAGAAACATCCTCCCATCACAAAATAACTATAGGAAATAAAAACCAAACCACACACCCAAAAAATGTAACCCTGAGGCTAATAAAAAAGATCCAACTTAGAAAACTACATTAAAATGTATTTCAAGGACATATCTCATCAACCCTAATATTATTTGTTAGATTTCTATCTTATTTTTCCTTCAGGAGCTTGACACTTCAAGCTCCAATCCCCATGACAACACTTTGACATAGGTTAACTGTGAAATTATGACTGGCCTAAAGTCATCCAGTGAGCTTCCATGACTGAAGTGAATTTGAACCTGGGCCTCCTAGGTCCTAATCAATGCCCACTATACCACCCTGGTAATGTACCACAAAACCGAGTGTAACTGGGAATTTTGCAGAAAATCAACATAATTCTTACAGACACTGAACCTAACATTTATACAAAAGACACAATGTCCAAACTACAAAAGCCAACACAATAAAAGTAGATGATCATTTCTTAGGAGCAATGTTTATTTATTATCTTGATAGCAAAATAAAATTTATGATCTGGGTCTCTCCTTTTTGCCTTTGTACAAGGCTAACAAGGAAACGTTTGCCACTTTGACAACCTTGAAACGAACTCCAGGAATGTCACCAACAGCATGTCCTTTTCGACCAAAGCCAGCAACCAGAACCTCGTCGTTCTCCTAGAATTCAACAAAACAAGTAACAATGTTTCATTCAATAAAAATTTAGTAAATGTCTACATAACAGCCATGAGTCTTATGGAGGCTCATTTGCCATATAAATAAGAACTATTACTTCTTTTTAAAAGCTGAGAAGCAACACAGATAAAGAACAGGGAAAAAAAAGAAAACCCTTATTTCCTAAGGTGTTTTTCTCTCCTTTCTTGAGAAAAATCTGAATAGTAGAAAACCAAATTCACGGCCCCAGTAAAAATTCTTCACAATACTAAGCCCCAGGAAAATATTTTCTTTCAAGCTCCATCTTTCCCCTTCCTATACAGTCAGCTGGCATTTTTTCTTCTCTTTCTTTGAATCTATTTTCTTTAGATGTATGTATGCTTGTGTGTACAAGGAAGGAAGGGAGACCATTAGCTGATCCTTGTACTTTTCTAGGTAGGACTTTTTTTTAGGTAAGTGCCTCCTTAAACTTCTGAGAATCTCCTGTGCAAATGTTTTTCTCCAATATACATGATCACATCTGAAATATTTTATAAAGGATCTGAGTCATAATTTATTATTATTAATTAATAATTGCTATTTCCTACTGTTATACAGAGCAAATATTAGTTATTCACCTCAATGAAGTTCAAACAACCATCGTTGGGAACAAAAGCTGTTATTTTCTTCCCGTTCTTGATGAGCTGGACTCGGACACACTTCCTAATAGCAGAATTTGGCTGCTTTGCCTCTACACCACTAAAATGGAAATAATTAATTCATGCTTAATTTTTTAATCATCACAAGCTACGCATCTTCTTGGCTAGGATAGCAAAACATTTTATTTAATAAAGGCATCTTTTGCAATCCCCACCACTTCCCACTAAGCAAAGCCATTTCAGACATGGGTCAGATTCAGCTTCTCTTCCACTGGTGGGAGTGCTTCTTAAGAGTTCAGGACATTCCAGTTAGCATAAAGGGGAGATAATCCTTGCAGATTTCTTCTATTTATATCTTCCAATGTTCCTCCTCAAATTTCTGGAGCAAATTTTTAGGGAAGGAGAGCACACAGGACTGCAGCAGAAACTGCTATCTTTTCCATTCCTTCCATGAGATTTTCTGGCAGATCAGAAGTCTCCCCTAGATGAATTGACACTTTTTGTCTTTGGAACAGGGCTTAGTTCAAGCCCTGTTATCCATGGACTGTATACAAGAAATAACTGAAATTCACTGAGTAAGAGGTAACCAAAATATGTGAATACCACATTTTTCAAGCAAGAACAATAATGAAAACCCAAAAGCCTCACATATGACAAATATAGTGAATTGCAAACCAGACACAGTGAGCAAGTCCATGGAACAAATAGCCATTTCTTTCTTAAGTAATGCCTAATGCAATGTAAGTCTTCAACAGAGAAACTAGTATCAAGTTTCACTTTACTCAGAAGATTTGAAATTAAAGAAAAAATTCCCAATATTTGATGCTATTTGTATTCTTAACTAAATGTATTAATACATTCAGAAAATATACTTCCTAAAATACTATCATTACAAGACTAAAAAATCTAAGATCCCCAATGTCTGCCTAGGTGCTAGGAATAGGGATTTATTAACAATGTTACTCAGCCACACATGCTAACAGTTATACTTAAACCATCTATCAGTTCTACTAAATAGTATAATACTCTTTACAGGAAATAGGGTAAATGTTTTCAGTCAATTAAGATCCAATGAATTCTTGGTGAAACTCACACTTTTTCAAGAACAATTCCCTTGGCATGAGAAGCTCCCCCAAAAGGGTTGGCTTTCAAAGCAGTACCCAAATGGGCTTTCTTATATTGCTTGTCATGCCACTTTTGTTCACGACGGTGACTACGCAGCTTCCTGGCTGTACGAAGCCCACGACACTTGCCTAGAAAACAGTACAGTAAAAGTTATTAGGAATAACTACTAAGTTAATTGGACCCTAATCAACTCTCCATATTTAAGTGGGATTTATTTATTTATTTATTTATTTTTTCAGCCGCCCATCTTCCCCCAATGGGGGAACTCTGGGCGATTCACAACAAACAAATATGAGAGACCAAGAGGATGAAAAATCTGAGGCTGAAGGCCTCTATGGGGCTAGCCATCCCCATGCTTGAGGTATTCCCACCCCACCCCAGGCGTCTTCAAAGCCTTACAGAAGGCCAGGAGTATAGGGGCTAATCGCATCTCCGGGGGCAGAATGTTCCAAAAAGCAGGGGCTACCACAGAGAAGGGCCGCCTTCTGGACCCCACCAGTCGAAGTTCTTTCACCGAGGGGGTCCAAAGCATGCCCTTTCTGTGTGATTGGGTGGGATGGGTTGAAGTCATAGGGGAAAGGCAGTCCCTTAGATAACCTGGTCCCATGCCATGTAGGGCTTTAGAGGTGATAACCAACACCTTGAATTGGACCTGGAAGCAAACTGGCACCCAATGCAGCTCGTGGAGCAGAGGCGTTACATGGGCCCTCCTTGGGGTTCCAACAATAGCCCGCATGGCTGCATTCTGGACCAGCTGTACCTTCTGGATACTTTTCAAGGGTAGCCCCTTGTAGAGCGCATTGCAGGATTTATAGGATTCACTTTTTTATCTGATCAAAATTGCACTAAAATTTTATACAGTACTTTCTAATATGGCATCCAGGATTTTTTGAGCAAATTTAACAAACTGACTATAGCATACCAAATCCGAAAATGAGATAATTTATGCTAAAGCCTTATAAATAAAATGTGGAAGATACCTGTGCCCCAAACTATGACTCATGGTCTCCTGTATGTGTGCACATACATGCACATAATATACCTTAGGATTTCTGAAGTTCCAATCTGGTTTCCTTGTTTCATAACACATTCCCAATTTATTATTTTATTTATTTTATTTATAATACACCTAGTAACAAACATTTAAATGGCAATTTAAACATTAAAATTAGAGAGAAAAAGTCTGAATTTTGTAACCAAATCTCACCATGGAACCAAACATTTTTTGAAAAAAATATTTTTTGAAAATTTATGCATATACATATGTATTTAAAGAGTGTTGAGACTAATTCTAATTAAGTCCTGTTAGTTCAGCACCCCATTTTCTATAAAGACCAATTATATGCTTTTCAAAAGCTCCCAAGCAACTGCTCCACCTTTTGTGGCACTCAGCTCCACGCTGTTCCAGAACTAATGTCTTAGCGGCGACTGGACAAATGTTGGACTTCCAGTCCCGGAATTCTCAGCAGTGGCCATGCTGGCTGGGGAATTCTGGGTACTGAAGGCCACATATCAGGAAGTTGCCATGGTTGGGAAACACCGTCCTAGAACAACCTTTTCCAACGTCATGCTCTTCAAGCCTGTTAAATTTAAACTCTCATAATTCCCAACGAGCACAACTCCGGCTAGGCTTGTTGGGGAAGATAGGAGTTGGGCTCCAATACATCCTTAGAAACTCAGGTTAGGAAATGTTGTCTCAAAGATTCCGAGTAGGCAGTTCCTGCTGGTCATATTTTTAAATATACCAGCGCTGTTATCTCGTATCAGGGAGCTCTACCGATTCATAATCTGCGGAGGGACTGATGTTAGGAACCACCACAAGGGTGGCCGTGTGGTTAATACTTAAAAGATCAAGCAATGAGAGCCCTCAGAGCGCTGAAAGGCCGGGGGCGATGTTTCCGCCCGCCAAGAGCCCTCAGCCACACTGTGCCCCTTCTCATTCCCCCGTTTAGCCGAAATGCGACGCCCCGACTCGGAGCACCTCACCCATCGTGTCGTCCACTGGCCCCAAGGAGGAAAAAGAAAGACCCACAGTGCACCGGCCTCGAGGACCTCCCACTTCTCGGGGAAAGGCTGTCTAACCAAGGGCCTGCCCCAAAGCGGCAGGAAAGATGGCTGGTGTGACGCGGTGCATTGTGGGTAGTTTCCAGCCGCTCCCTGCCTGACTGGGTCTCGTTCTCTCAAGCATAGGAACAGTATGCTTCCACCCACCTTTGAAGGATTATAGCCGGTACAGTGGCTTTCTTTGCGAAGAAAGAAATCGAGGTTCTGTGGGAGTCTCATTTTGTGTGTGTCCTTGGGTCGTCTCTAATTTTTTAGGGTCACACTCCAGCAGTTTTTTGTTTTGTTTTTTCTGCTCAGCTTCCCGCGACCACGGTGCCGTTCGCCCTCTTTTTTCCCTCAGTGAAAGAGAGTGTAAAACCCGGCGAGTCAGGCGCGGAGCAGCCCACCTGCGTGAGGTCTTTGCCACCGTTACGTAGAGCTGCCGCAACGGATTGTGGGCCTTTTTGTGCTCGGCCCGGCCAGCTTCAGCGTAATGGGTGAGCGGAGCCGCAGCTTCTTTGGCGCGCGGGATAAGCGGCCCTTTCCTTTTTGGGTGTCTGGGTACGGTGAGGGAGGGCGCGCTTTAAGGGGACGCCAATAACCCCTTTGGTCGGTGTCCAGGCAGGGTTGCGGCGCTGATCTGGGTCGCTCCACGTGTCGATCCCGCGCCTCTCTTTAGTTTTACCAGACGTTTATGCCTCTGTGTGTGTGTATGTATGTGTGTATACACACACAGAGAGAGAGAGATTAAAATGCTCGGCTTTATTGTCTGTTAACATGCTGCTCTCTGCAGTTAGTGTTTTGTTTTTTTTATAAATAGTAGTTTGCAGAAGTCTCCTTGGAGTCCTGCTCGACCCTTGATGATTTTCCCGGACGCGCCTGTTCAGTTTCCTAGCAGGGGCTCAGAAGGAGTTTTCCACTACCTTCTTCCAGGCCGCTTTTTTCACTTTTCAATTTAGTTTGCAGCCTTGGTTTTCCCTCAGGGAATCCTATCCAAGTATTAACTTTGTGGTTGTTCAGTCGTTAAGTCGTGTCCGACTCTTCGTGACCCCATGAACTGTATCGCGCCAGGCCTTCCTGTCCTTTGCTGCCTCCCTGAGTTTGCTCATTTTCATGGTCATTGCTTCAAGTATTAAGTAGGTCTGACTGAAAATAGCTTCTTTGTCATGACAGTTAATGTCACCAAAATATGAAGGGTCACCTATGGGTCCCAAAATAAAAACAGCATAAAAGTTAAAAAACACAAATCAGTACTAACACCTGTTGAAATGAGGTCCTTCGCATTAAATCCAGGGAAACTTTTCTTCTTATCCCTAAACTTTCCTTTTTCTAGGCAAGTGTCGTGGGCTTCGTACAGCCAGGAAGCTGCGCAGTCACCGCCGAGAACAGAAGTGGCATGACAAACAGTACAAAAAGGCCCATCTGGGTACTGCTTTGAAAGCCAACCCTTTTGGGGGAGCTTCACATGCTAAAGGAATTGTCCTGGAAAAAGTGTAAGTGAGGTCTCCCCATTATTAACTAGAGAAACTGTAAGATGAAGTGGCCACCCAAAAACAGTGTGGAATTAGGTATACATTGGACTGTTGCTGTTAGAGGTGCTTGGGTACCCCTGATTCTCCATATGAATTGGAGCCTTAGAGAATTTGCATTCGTTGTTGGAAGTGAATATTTTTGTATCTATACCTTCAAAAAATCCAAAATAAAACTTACATGTTTGTTAAGAGTAAGACCTTTAAAGCTACTGTCTTAGCGTAGTATCTGATATAGAGTAATATGTATTATTTTATATCAGCAGTTCTCAAACATTTTGGTGTCTTGACCCTTTTACATTTGAGGACCCCAAAGATCTTTGGTTTATGTGGGTTATATCTATATTTACTGCATTAAAAATTAAAATGTTATAATTTAAAAAATATTTATTTGACTTTGTGGACCCCCTGAAAGGGTCTTGGGAACTCCCAGGAGTTCCCAGCCCACACTTTGAGAACCGCTGGTCTACATAAAACCGAGCCTTAATCTGTCCTTTGCAACTTTTTAAGAGTTACGTTTATTTCCTTTTTCCTTCTAAACCAAATAATCAGTTACTACCTTTTGCCTAAGGATACTGTCCTATATGTGTCTACTTACTTACTTAGAAACAAGCCCTATGGAAGTCAGACAGACTTGTTTGTCTTGTTGAGTTCCATGGGGTTTGTTTCCAAGTAAGTGGGCATAGAACTATAGCCTTATCCACGTTAATACTTAAATGTTAAGTTAGTCTTTTCTTACAGTAAGTGAAATTAACGTTTCAGATTTATGTATGCTTACTTGGAGTAAAATCCACAGAAAATAGTAAAAATGAGATGTAATAATACCTGGATTTTGCTATGAATCTGTTTAAACAGGACAAGCTATAAATTGTGCTGTAGTTTTGATTGTCATTTGCACATGGGAACACAAGCATCAATGTCATGGTTTTATGACCTTAAGATGATGAACTCAGAACATGAAGATTGTATAATTAGTTACTAAGCATTATTACTGTACTTTAGAAATTTATTATAATAGCATCTGTGTTGTACAATTCATGTTTCAGTGGCGTAGAGGCTAAACAGCCAAATTCTGCCATCAGGAAGTGTGTCCGTGTTCAGCTTATCAAGAATGGCAAGAAGATTACAGCTTTTGTTCCCAATGATGGCTGTTTGAATTTTATTGAGGTAAAGACACTTGGTGGATATAATATGGCACCTAATTGAAGGGGAAAATTGATTAATTGAATGAAACTAAGTCTTTTTTTTCTTGGGACTAAAAATTGGAAAAATATTATGTTTTTTGTCATCAGGCATTTCTTGCTTTCTTGTTTTAAACTAGGAGAATGATGAAGTCCTGGTTGCTGGCTTTGGTCGGAAGGGTCATGCTGTTGGTGACATTCCCGGAGTTCGCTTCAAAGTTGTTAAAGTAGCCAATGTTTCTCTACTAGCCTTGTACAAAGGCAAGAAGGAGAGACCCAGATCATAATTCTTGTGATGCCATGAATAGATCTAATAAACATTTTTACTTAATAAGGTTTCCTTGAAGAGTCGTTCATAAAATGGAGTCTTGCCCAGAATGTGTGTCTGTGTAAATTTCTTACGATGCTTTTCACTTGATTCTTACAGATTATCCCAGAATTGCTTTGATTGTAAGAAAATCCTGCTGAGTTCATGAGATTTTCATCAATTTGCATCCTTCTGAGTATAGCTTCTATTGTAAATAAAGCTCCATTTTGGATCAAGAAAATGAAAATTTTAAAGTTTATTTTGTAATATTAATTATTGCTAATTAACCGTATTTTCTTTGATGTATTAATGTAGCTGAAGGGACAAAAAGTTTAATTTTAATACTGAACATTGTTAGCTTTCTCATTAAAAGGGTAGATTAAGCTATTATTAAACACTAGCACAAAGCAGGGGTAAACAGAATAAACTATTTAAATAAATAAAATCAGCCTACTTTTCATGACTCCAAGTGCTTTACAAAATAGAAAATAAAGCTACCATAATTCAAAAGAATTACAATTTTAGCCTAGGTTCATTATGTACACTGCTTATATATTAGTCGTTAACTTTTTATTCACTTAAAATGACTTGCTTTAATATTCACAGTTGTGCTCATATATATCTCTAAGCTATAAGGACTTAGCATAATATGCCATTTTACCCATTGTAACATAAGTGATATATGTAACCCAAGCTACTGTGGTTTAGTAAGATAATCCAGGTTTATTGTGACATGAAGCAAACCATTAATTTAGGACCACAAGCCTATGCTCGCTTAGCAGGAAATTAATATTGAAAACATAACAGAATTAAGTAAACATGGTAGTAGTGGATTGTGTAAGCAATAATTTACATGTTCTTTGTTGTGTATTTGAAAATACCTGATGAAAGTGGGCAGCATCTGGAATTCTCATCTTTGTGCCCAAACTTTCCATAGCAGATTCCAGGTACTTGTGGACCCTATTAGACATCCTGGCATGGGAACAAAAAAAACAAAAAAAGAATTTAAAACATTAGACACAAGATGTAGGAATAATTTAGTCAAAGTTAGAATTTCAAAGAAAACGGCAGCATTTGATTGCATAAGTACAGTTACAAATAATAAAGGAGGAAGTTGGGCATTCTTGAAGTTGTTTGGTATGGTATGGACTGGCGGTACTGCATCAAGGAGGAGGAATCCGCAGTTGGAGACTCCACAGGAACAAGACCCAAGATACCTGAGTGAACTGGCTGGTAGAACTGCAGTTTTTGTACATCAGATGTTAAGTTTGACAGCAGTGCTGGAATCCAAGAAGCCCAGAAAAGAGTCTTTTTTTTTTCTTTAAACTCAATTTGAGATTGTCTTTATAAGACTGTACATGTATAGTTTATAAAGGTATAATCTATATTAAGTATATATGAAATATATAATTGACAATAGAGAAACACTGTATATGGGATTTGGAAAGTTTGTGTCCCTTTTTACCATCCTCTGACACATACCTCCTATCTTCCTGAATGTAACAGGAGAGATGCATCTCCCCAATATATTGGGAAATGCAAAGAGCTGAAGAAACAATGCAACAAGCTGATAAGGTAACTAGATACTATTTCCAATCAAGGTTTAATCCATTAGAGGTATTGCATGAGGAACTTGGATTGTCTAAAACTGCAGATGGCAATATATTCAATTAAAACTTGATTTCAGTTCAACTGTGCTAGCAATTTATAAAACATTGATTGTGTGCCACCAAGTCAGTGTCAACTCTAAGTTAGATAATATGTCCTCAATCTGATTCTTCAGATCTCTCAAGAGTGCACTTGCAGTTGTAACTGTCCATCAACCTTGCTGTTGGTCATCCTTCCCTTCACCTTTCTCAGAAAATATAGACTTTTCAAGAGAGCTAGGTGGACATGTAATGTGTCCAAAATACTAGAATTTAGTCTGTTCATTTGTGCTTTCAGTGAAAATTCAGAAGTATAAATGTGTTGTTCCAAATTTTGCTTCCACAGAGTGTCACAAGGAAAATTAGTGTCTGTACAATTCTGACTTTTATAGGTATAGACACATCAAAGCATCTGAATATTTTTTCCAACACCTTCATTCCTATCCCACCAAATGCTAGTCTGTGACTCTTGGTTCCTTTAGTCTTGATAGCTGATCTTAAAAAGATGTTATCAACCAATTCAACCCTTTCATTGTCAGTTCTAAGGCTGGTTGCTGTATCGGTTGTTATTAGTTTGGTCTTTAATATTTAATCTCAGACCCATTTTTCACTCTGCTCCTTGACACTCATTACAAGAGCTTGCATTTGCATTTTCAGCTATCAGAATAGTGTCATCAGCATATTGAAGGTTATTAATATTTCTTCTTCCAATTTTAAAACTTCGCTCATCTTCCAGCCTCATATCCAGCATATATGTTGATTAAATAAGGAGAGAGTATATACCCTTGTCTGAATCATTTGTCAACCTGTATCCAGGCTGTTTTGTCATGTTCTGTCTGTATTGTGGCTTCCTGTCTTGTAGATGGGTTTTGTATAAGATGTTCTGAGATTCCTATTTTCCTAAGATCATTCCACACCTTAACATGATCAACACAATCAAAGTTATATTGTTACTGCCTCCTTACCTACAAAATTCCCAGAAAAACAGAATATTGGATCTTGTGAACTTTCCTTTGATCTAAAGTTCACTAATTGTTCTGCCATATCTAAAGTAAACAATGTCATTGAAAATGATGAAGAACTATCAATTCCATGGCAAGGTAGCAAAGGCAATACCCCTAAACTATGAATAGATAGGAGAAAGATTTCTAAAGAATCTATTTTGAAGTAGAGACATGTAGATTGGGATCACACACAGAGACATAATATGGTTTGGTTTAGCATAATGCATTATATGAACCAAACCATTTGGGATTATAAATAATGCTTGATGTTAACTATAGTCTGTGAACCTACTTATCTGCAGTTTAACAACATGAAATAAATCAAGATTAACCATAATGTGTAAACCAGGTCATATGATTGGACAGTTAAGTTAACTCTTTAGGCACTACACTTCATAAAAGATTATAGTTATGTGACCGATCGTCTACTTACAAACAAAAAATATATGCTCTGATTTAGTTCTTAACTCTATAGTGTTTTAGCAGGAAAAATTCAGCCAACCAATTTGCAGAATTCTTGTTTTTGCTATAATGAATTGGAAATGGTATTTTCCTGTATAATGCTTGCAAGTGAATAAAAGCTAGGACAGCAGTTCCCAATCTGCTTGCTACAGTGTAGTCCACATGTCTTTCTTGGAATTTCAAGGTGGTTATTAAACATGCCTGGATTAATATTTTGTATAAAATTAGGGCATTTTTGATAAGGATTTTTATATTCAGTTGGCAGTATAATTCCTGCAAGTTTTCTAAATAAAACATGTTTGGAGGAAGGAAGGAAGGAAGGAAGGAAGGAAGGAAGGAAGGAAGGAAGGAAGGAAGGAAGGAAGGAAGGAAGGAAGGAAGGAAGGAAGGAAGGAAGGAAGGAAGGAAGGAAGGAAGGAAGGAAGGAAGGAAGGAAGGGGCCCCAATATTACTGGTATTTTAGATCTTACCTATATTTTTATCAGTTGTTTTTCTTTCTCTGAAGGCTTATTTTTTAACCCTAGGCTGGTCTTGGGAATGTTTAAAAAGAACAATGAATATGAGAAGATTTGCTGGTAGATTAGAGTAAACATGCAAGTCTCTACAACTTTGGTCACCGAAGCATCTCTGAGGATACCATTCTGCTTTTGAAACACCTTACCAGGTGTTTTCTGGCCTCAGTTCAAACTTCAACAAATGGCTTAGGACCTGCTTGCCTGAACGGTAACTGCATGCCTCAACTCAGAGGTTAAATGATTAAACCAGAGGTGTACAACCAATGGTCCTGGGATGATATGAGCCTTCCAAAGACTATAAAGCCCTCCAAAAGTTGCTGTCAAATTATAACTTCTAATGTGATGAGAAAATCTCCTTCAACTGGACTTGGCTCCAATGACATAGATCATTTCCCCAGTAGTCATTTAGAAGCATTCTAGCGTCATCCAACCATCATTGTGCCAGAATAATAGCAATGAAGGCAGCCTTTATATTACTTCAGTGATGGCTAGATGTTCTATAAAAGCAATATAAATCACCAGAGGGGAAATGACAGTGTTATGGAAATGGTTGGAACTACAACAGAGAAAATCAAGATTTCACCAGGTCTTATCTTATTGTGTTACAAAGCCAAAATGTGTCTGAGTGCTCCTTTATTAGGCACATGGATGAGAAGATGACAAATGAAAGACAGCATCTGGACACATCCTTCTCAAATTTCTGTGAATAAGGCAGGTTTATTTGCACAGAGGTCTGGAAATTCACCAAATTACTCCAATAAGAGTTTTACTGTGTCTTCTTTTTTAAAAAGAGTATTTTCTGCTTGGTTTGTCATCAGGTGCTAATTTGCTATCTCTCTTTGTTTTTCTCATCTGGGATTTCATTATAAGACTTATCAAAGAATTGTATTTTCAGGTTAAATTTGATTGGCCTCCATAACCATTTCTTTTTTGCATGATCACAATGGCAGGCAGAAACATTAGCTCTGGAACAAGTACCAAAGTATTTTTCATATAGTATTTTCTGGATCTCATCCAAATATTTATTGATTAATAATGCAAACTATTAGACTGCCAAAACTTGCCCTGATTGAGACACAGAGAGAGAATGGTTGATTTTACCAAGCTCAGGTATGTTGTCCTATCTCATTTTGCTCTCAGACCACAAGAAAGGACAGAGGTGTTTTAATGGGATGGCATAGAAAGTTTATTCTTCTGCTAGACAGGGACTCCAGATGGATCATGGAAAGTAAAAGTGAAGCCATTCAGGTGCCACCAGTCCTTCTCCATGCATTGGCCCTTTCTGAATACCTTGCTATTCAGTTGTTTTGTGCAGGAGATCCCCAATAGTTTGCCTTCATTTTTAGAAACCTCCTTCTGATCCATTTTCTTCCCAATAATCTCCAGAGTAGGAAAACATAGATAAAGAAACAATCCAATGATCAAACAAATTATACTTCAAGTCCATGCATACAGAAGAATGAGCATAACACTGCTGACATGTAGCCTCAATTTAGACAGCTCTAGTATTAAAATATACTTCTGTTAAAAGATATCTCTTGTCTTAATAGTTCTTCCTCAAGTATTCAACTGTAGCTAATCCTTCCTTGATCTGAATTTTAAAGCACAAAAGGAAGGTGACTGTACGTTCAGTAGAAAATGTCCAAGACAGCCTCTTATTTTGCATAGAGAATACATGACAGCTCAGATGGTGCTGAGCACTGCTTCCTATTGGATGGCTCTGCTGTCTGTCTCTGGCTGCTGAAAATATTGGCTCTTGTTTCCTTGCTACACATGAACAGATGTGCTGGGTCTGGAGGGTCTGATTTATTTCTCAATGGAAAGCAGTGCAATTTTTAGATTTTTATTTCTCCTTTTCTGCATAAGATTTTCAGCATCCATGGACCAAATACGTGGAAGAATGGAAAGGAGGTCAGTGATTTTATGAGTGTGTGCAAAAAGTGTGGGGGCAGCTGAATGAAAGGTTTATGTTTGTGCTTTGGAAGGTAGTAACCATATTAGTAGATTTCTCAGTCATATGTTGACGATTAGGGAGTTATTTGGTTTCTGGCATTGCACAAATCACAGAGAGGCAAACTGCTTTAGCATTCAAGATTGCTTTAGCATTTACTTAAAAGCAGGGCTGTTAACATCAATAGAAGTTCTCTTGATAAAACTGTATTATAGATGAGAAAATAAACAGTCCTGTTTTACACAGTTTTATAATTAAAACTCAAAAGCTATGAGAGACATTAATCTCTGTTGCATTTCTCATTGCCATGGTGGTTCGGTTTCCTTTGCTTCCGAACTGTTAATAATAGAGATATAAATAAAATAGCGTAGGTGTAAAACATACAGCCAGAAACAGTGCTGATGACATTGAAAAAAGAGATTTAAAAAAGATGAAATGAAGCTTATAATATGAATAATGATGGAAATTCAGGTTTACCAGAAAATATGCAATCTCATTCTTGTTTTCTGTGCTACAATACACAACTTCATTTGTGCAACATAAATCAATCTCAAATATTTCCCCAGGGGCTTGAGTTGAAGAAAGTTACAATTATAGAAGGGAAAATAGTGGCACAGAGAGATGTGTTTTGTTTCACCCTTAAAATGCAGGTCAGATTCAGATGGGGAGGCTCACAGCTGTGCCTTTAGGGTAATGGGCAGATGCTTGTATTAAGTGATCTGTAGTTTGGCTAACTGATGAATTAAAGCGTACTGTAGCATTTAGTTTAGAGTTAGGGTTATATTGTTGGCTCATAAATGCAAGCAAGGGAAAAAAGCCATGTGTGTGATTTGTGATGTCTTATCTAATTAATGCATTACATTTGTGTTCAAAATCTGTCAGTGTTAAGTAAAGTATTTCTGAATATATATTTAAGTCTCTGGGATGTAGGATTTCTCCAGTTCTGCACTCATGATGTAATTAGGATCAGAATTAGATGCAAGTTAGTTTTTCCTCTCTCTTGTCACTTAATAATCCTTAGGGTTTGGCATGATCAGTCTTAGGGGTGGTAATTGATTTATTGCAAAAGTCATTGGGGAAACTGATGTTTTCAGTGAAGAAGTTCTCCTCTCTGTAGAGGGGCTTGGTAGTGGTTTTGTTGTTGCACCTGTGTGGAACTTGTTAGTTGGGACTTCTGCCTTTGTGTAATAAGGCATCACTGACATGAAGATTGACAGCACCATCCTGTAGAATTTGAATGGCAAGCAGACTGATTCAGTGTATTATTTTTTTCTCAGAAAATCTGTTATTAATGAAAAAAATCTGTTGACATTAAGTTCTTCTGACTGTGTTTTCCCAATGTTCAGAATCTAAATCAAAGTGGATGCTGGAGAGATTCTTGGTGTCCTTTCCTTACCTTTGACATCTATTGCTGTTGTGGTCTCCAAGTCTGAGCAAACCTGAATGTTTTTATTTTATTTAGGAAAGCACTTTGTAACCAGTGGTCTTTTTGTTGTCCTAAGCTGCATGATGTCATTTTACACTGAAATATCATGGGCCTGAGTTTTAACAGCACATTTGGCCATCCCCAAGTATCAAAGAGCTTAATTTTCTGCAGCAACAGCATCACATGCTAATGCCAAGCATGAGCTTTACAGAAAGGCACATTTCAGGAAGGCAATCTTTGGGCATTTCTTTGTTTTAACCAGTAACGAAAGGTACTAGTTGGTAAAGGTCTCTAAATAGGTCCTGATTTCCAGTCTCAAGAATCAAACAGTTGTACACTTAGATTCTCCCAAAATACAATTCTCAATGCTATAAAAGTTACTAGTGATGCTGAACCCCTGTACTGTATTTGTAATGTGGTAAATATTTTGGGTAGACATTTAGAGCTTATGAACTTGATCTCAGGGGCACTTGCTTTCCCCCATTCCATTAACCTGCTTATCCTTTAATTTGGCTGCCTTTCTATAAAGTTACCCTGAGTCTGAGCTAGTATACAGTATTCCCGGGTTCCGACTGCTTGTGCTGTTCAATGGCATTTGTGCAATTTGCCACCTATTTTTTTATTTTATTTTTTATTTATTATTAAATTTGTATGCCGCCCATCTCCCCCCAATGGGTGACTCTGGGTGGCTCACAGTTAAAGTCAGAAACCTCATCAACAATTAAAAATTCCCCCCAAAAATAGTTAAATAAATAATCCATTAAAAATCAAATCTAAAAAACAAACCCTGTATATAAATACTAAAAACATTCAAGATGATGGGGGGGCAAGGTCAATCACCCCACAAGCCACCTCCACTGGTGCGAGCCCCCATCTGGCCCCCAGGCCTTCTGGCACAGCCAGGATTTCACCCGTTTCCTGAAGGCCATGAGAGTGGGGGCACACTGGACCTCGGGAGGCAGATTGTTCCATAGGGCGGGGGCCACAGCAGAAAAGTCCCTCTGCCTAGACCCTACTAGTCAAAATTCCTTGACTGGTGGGGTCTGCAACATGCCCCTTCTGCTGGACCGAGTGGAGCAGGCTCAAGTAACTGGGATGAGATGGTTCCTCAGATAACCTGGTCCTGTGCCATGAAGGGCTTTAGAGGTGATGACCAACACCTTGAATTGGACCCGGAAGCAAACTGGCAACCAATGCATTCTTAGCCCCCTCCCCCAACATTAAAAATAACAGATGTTGTTTTCTTGTGACTTACTTATCACCAGGTCTTTGGTTCTACAGTAAGTGCCCAAACTTTCCAATAGCTTTTTTTTTTTAGATTTTTATCCTGCCATTATTATTCCTGCAGTGAGGCACTACCTTGACATGGTTGTGGGGCTTGTGTGCTCCTAGGAGGATGAGAGCTATGCTTGGTTGGAGGTCCAACCATACTGGATAGGTCTCATCAGAGGAGCCATGAAGTGTCTCTCCCATAAACAACAACAACAACATTAATAATAATTTATAAATGACTGAAGGCAGCAAAAATACCTAATACCCCTGCCTCCTATTTTCCCCACAACAACAACCCTGTGAGGTGGGTTGGGCTGAAAGAGAGTGACTGGCCCAAAGTCACCCAGCTGGCTTTCATGCCTAAGGTGGGACTAGAACTCAGAGTGTCTGGTTTTTAAGCCAGCACCTTAACCACTACACCAAACTAGCTTTTGCATTTAGCATAGAAGAACCATATCATTTGGACACATCAAGAGTCCAAGCTTTCTGTCACCAATATAGGTGAAAAAAACTGTACAAAATGTCATTAACATATTGAACAAGAAAGAGGCCAGAACATACCCAAGCTTGATTTCTTTAGGTATGGATTCATATAGAGTCCCAGCTGTGATTACTTTAACTTTTAGTGAAGTATTTTGAATCTGATATAAAAGTAATTTATCTAGATTAGTATTACCTAACTTTTTCTACCACAAACCCAATTAAAATCAAAAGCTATCTTCAGGTCAATAAAAATAAGTCTATTTTTTAAACATGTATTTAGCATATAAATAAAGAAAAAGCTAGCTGTGAACAATATAGTCAGAAACTTCAAGGAATGGTTAATGGAAATAGAGGCAGAGAAAATGCAAAGTAATTTTAATAGAATCATGGAGAAAATCTATCTATGTGGTTGCTAAGAGCTGACAACGACTTGATGGCACATCATCAATCAATCGATTTTAATGGAAATCATATGTTGTTTTAGTTAGGGCTGAACCAGGAACCTTCTACAGCAGTGTTGTCCAAACTTGGCCACTTTAAGATGAGTGGACTTCAACTCCCACGGCTGGCTGGGGAATTCTGGGAGTTGAAGTCCACTCATCTTAAAGTGGCCAAGTTTGGACAACACTGTTCTACAGAGTGAATGGAATTAAAAAATAAAGTGCTGAAATGATTTGGGATGAAATGGTGGAATACTGGAAATAGTATTTTAGTGGTGGTGGAATACTGGAAATAATACTTCAGCAATTTGTGTGGGAATTATCATAATAGGTTACAGAGTGGATTTGAAACAGATGATATAAATGTTAATGTCCAAGAAAAAAAACCATGAAAATGAAGTCATAAATAGTGTGAGAACTGAAGAATGCTAAGGCTGCAAGGTGTAGATGGTATAACTGGAAAAATACTAAAATATAGATGTGGTTTGTTTATGGAGTGGCTGTGAGTTAATGGGGGAAAGGGGATCTGTGCTTGATGATTGGAAGAATATTGCTCTCATAAGCAAAGGAAAAGGAAGCAAGAGTGCATACCAAAAACTAGTTTGTTAAGTGGGCTTATGGAAACGTCTGTCAAAATTCTCATCAAAAAGTATGAGAGTTGACAAGGAGCAAAAATAGTGAAGGACAGCGTGGCTTTATTCCAGGGAAGGCATGTACAGATCAGATTCCACCCCCCACCCCTTTTCAGTAGGTAATTAAGAAATATATGAATGTGAGAAGGTTTATTATATGAGAATTTAGAGAAAGCATATAGTATGGTGAATAGGTTTGTACTATGTAATACTTCGCACATATACAAAGTTGAAGGTTCATTGTTGAATGTGTTAAAAGTGGTATATGATGCAAGTAAAACATGTATTATAATAAATTGAATTCTTAGTGAACTGAGAAGGGAATAAAAGAAGGATCTGTGCTCCTTCCTTGGTTGTTTATTGTAAGTATGGATAAATGTATAAGGAATGTTTGTAGTGACATAAGAGGTGTGTTGGCTAGGTACATTAATATGTGTATACTTCTGCATGCAGATGATTCTCTGTTGTTGGCTGAGAACATGAATGAATTGCAGTGAATATTAGATAGACTGTATGATGCACGAGGAGTATGGATCTGAAAATTAATATATCAAAGACCAAGTAATTGTGTTTGACAGGGAAAATGGACTGGCCAATTACGAGTTATACAAAAATAGTATAAAACTAGAACAAGCAAATGAATTCTAGGTAGAATGTTTACTAAAGACAGGAAAACAGATCAAAAAATGTTAAGACTTGCAAATGTATGTAGAAAGATAGTGGATAGCATTTGATCTCTTAACAAGGAATGTTGAAAAAAATGAAAGTGATTATATAGCATATAAAAATATGCTTCTGCCCATTTTGTTTTTGTTTTATAATAACTTTATTAAATTTTAAAAAAAGAACAGTAAAAACTAACAAGAAAATAATATTAAGAAAAAGAATAAGAAAAAGAGAAAAGAGATTAGCAAAAAGGGATAGTAAAGATCAAGAGTGCAGAAAAGAAGAGACAAAAGAAAAAGAAAAAAAGAATTGACTTCCAACCCTCCTTGCAACAGATATAAGTGACAACATACATCAAACTCTTGCTCTAAATTTACAACATAACTTCCATTATTTCTATTAACCCATATGGTTTCTAATCATCAAATCCATAGAACATAATTTCATTTTTTTCTGTTTCCCGCAAAAAGTCCAAAAAAGGTTTCCAGTTAGCATTAAAATTACACAATGTCTTATCTTGAATCAAAGCAGTCAATTTTGCCATCTCAGCCAACTCCATCAGCTTCACCATCCATTCCTCCACTGTAGGTAGTAACTTATCTTTCTACCTCTGTGCATATAAAAGTCTTGCTGCTGTTATCATATATAACAACAAAGTTTCATACGTTTTTTCCAACTGTTTATCCATCAAGCCCAAAAGGAAAGTCTCTGGTTTTGATTGAATATTAATCTTTAAAACCTTCTGTATGAAAATTGATATCTCATACCAATTTTTTTTTTTTTTTTGCTTTTTTACAAGTCCACCAGAGATGATAAAATGTCCCTTCTTGTTCCCATTTCCAACATACGTTCAAAGCATCTTTGTACATTTTAGATAATTTTTCTGGTGACAAGTACTAATGATACATTATTTTATAAAAGTTCTCTTTAAGATTATACCACAATGTGAATTTCAGTCCTTTCTGCCACATATTTTCCCATTGTTTCATCTCTATGTTGTACCCAAAGCTTTTAGCCCATTTTATCATACAGTCCTTAATTTGTTCATCTACTGTCTCTAGTTTCAAAAAAAAGGTTTTACGTCTTTGCGATAACGTGTTCATCATTAGTACATAATTCTGCTTCAATTCAGTCATACCATATTCAAAATCATAAGTCCTTTAATGTATTTTAAACCTTTCTTGTAATTGTACATAGGAAAACCATTGACACATGTATCCTTCTGATATCAATTCTTCTATTGTCTTCAATTTAAAGTCCCTTTAAATTGTTTTAAATTGTCGTTAAATTCTTTGAGAGAATTCCAATACATCACCATAAGTTAACCATTTATGTTTAGTTATCATTTCTCTTCTATAAAAAACTTCTTGTGGTGAACCATAATGGAACCTTTGGAGACAACCTAGATTTGTATCTGTTCCAAATTTTCATTATGCACATCTAATAACATGATTTCTAAAATCTGCATTAACTTTATCATACCATAAATAGCCATGCCACCCAAATCTTAGGTCATGCTCCTCTAGTTCCAAAAACCTCCTATTTCCCAAAGTCACCCACTCTTTCATCCAAACCAAACAACAAGCTACAAAACACAACTTCAAATCTGGGAGACCTAACCTCCTCTTTCTTTAGCATCTTGTAAAACTTTGTACTTAATTCACAGTTTTTCGCCTTGCCACACAAATTTAGATATGTCTTTATGCCATTGTTTAAATGGAACATCAGTTGTCCCAACAGGTATTATTTGAAACAAAAATAACCTTCAGGGTAAAACATTCATCTTAATTACAGAAATTCTTTTCAACAATGACAATTGTAGTTTTTCCCATCTTAACATATTTTTTTTAAAATTTCATTCCACGTCCTAACATAATTATTTTGAAACAACAATTACTATTTGTCAAATTTACCCCTAAACTTTTAACCTTTTTTTTAATATTAAAACCCATTTTATTCATCAATTCTTGTTCTTGTATCCTCATATTTTTCACTAACATTTTAGTCTTTTGTTTATTAATTTTAAAACCAGCCAAAATTCCAAATTCTTTCAATTTTTTCATTAAAGCTTTGATCCTCTTCAAGGGATCCTCCAGCACCAACACCAAATCATCAGCAAAGGCTCTCAACTTATATGTCTCTTTCTTAATTTTTATGCCCCTTATCTTGTCATCTCTCCTTATATCTCTATTCAAAACTTCCAAAACTAAAATAAACAACAGGGGAGACAATGGACGAACTTGTCTTCTTCCCTTTTATATCTCACATGATTTGGTTAAGTCTCCATTCACAATAATTTGCACTTTCTGTGATGTATAAATCGATTTCACTCCTTCTGTAAAGTTCTTTCCAAAATTCATATCTTCCAAAACTTTAAACATAAAAGGCCAATTGTCAAAAGCTTTCTCTGCATCCCAAAAAATTAATGCAGCTTATTTTTCATTGTGCTGTTCCAAATATTCTATAATGTCCAACACTGTTCTAACATTATCTTTTCATTGTCTTTTAAGTTAAAATCCACATTGATCTTCGTGAATAAATTCTTGTAATATAACTTTCAATCTATCTGCTAAGATCATCGTGAACAACTTATAATCATTATTCAATAATTATATTGGTCTATAATTTTTAGTTAGATTCAAATCTTGTCCTTCTTTAGGTAATAACGCCATATTAGCATCTTTCCAAGACTCTGGCATCCCACCTTCCATCAATATAGAGTTCATCATAGATTGGAGCGGTTGTAAAATTTCATCCTCAAAATTTTTGTAGCATGATCCCGGAAGCCCATCTGGTCCTGGTGCTTTACTTGGTTTAATCTTTTTAATAGCTTCAGATACTTCCATTATTATTATAGGTCCATTCATAATCTGTCTTTGTAAGTTTTGGCAAATTCTGTTTTTTTAGGTAGTCATCTATTTTTTCCAGAGAGAGGTCCTGTCTTTTATATAAATTAGAGTAGTACTGATGAAAAAATGTATGTACTGTATAGTCCATTGTCTCTTATTACAGTATCACCCTCTTGAAGTTTCGTAATCATTTTCTTTTCTTTCTCCTTTCTTAACTTATACGCCAACCATCTCCCCGGTGCTTCTGCCCATTCTGTTGCGTGGAAGAGAGTTGGGCATGTTGTGAGAACACAAAAGTAAGTTGAATGCAATGGAAACGGTACACTTAAGAAGTAGGTGTGGTAAAACAAGAAGAGGTAGGATCAAGAATGAATGGGTGATGAATGCATGCAGAAAGTGCAAAAGTGAGTGACCAGTATGAAAGAAGTATGTTTAGGTAGTTTAGTAAAATAGACAGAATGAATGGGAACTGAATTACAAAATAAGTATTTGAAAGACAGAATAAAATAGCTTGAGAGGAAGGAAAAGACCAAGAAAGTCATAGTTGGGAGGATTTGATGAAATCCTCAAAAAGAATTGGTGAGAAGAAAAGGTCATGTAGGAAGAAGTGTACGGGCATGGTGGAGCAAGAATAGAAAAATATGGAAATATATTATAAATGGTGTATCTGTAAACTACACTTGCTTTCTTGCAATTGTTTTCTGCATTTAATTTCTCTGACTTGCTATCTTTTTCTCCTTTATTACACTTTCTTTGATGCTGTTTATACCAAAAATTGGATAATGGGATGTGTGTGTGTGTGTGTGTGTGTGTACACATGCACACGTGCACACACACATACTTTTCAGGCCCTAACCTTTTATCTAAGCTTCCTTCCAAACAACCAGTCTAGATGTTCTTATCTTATTAATAGACACTCATTTAGTAACTAAGCATTTACAATCTTTTATACATATAATCTTATTTAATTAGGTATTGCCCAGAGCATAGCCGTCCCAAAGCTGTTCATAGAACTAAGCAAATTTCAGTTTGGCTGTTGAGAGAATTAGGGTAGGAATTATGCACATCTCATACACAGATAAAGAAATATGATAAATCAAGTAGGGTTAATGTTTACATTTAGTTTTTTTTTTCTTGAAGTTCATAACATATGAATCTTGGCTATTTATGGATGATGAATTCTGTGAAATGTTTAGACTGATTTTTCCTATTAAGGCAAAAATCTTTAATGAGCATTATTCAGAATTTGCAATGAAAGGGACAAGGGCAGGGGAGATAGAAACCCTGTACAGGTAGTCCTCAGTTAACAACCACTCGTTCAGCAACCATTTGAAGTTTTGAAGGTGCGGAAAGAGTGATAGTTACATACAACTGATCCTTGAAATTCTGGCTGTCCCAGCACCTTTGAGGTCACGTGATTGTGATCTGGGCATGCACTTATGATATGGGAAGGTTGCAAGTTGCTTGGGTAAGTCTCCCCAACCTGCGCGCCCTTCCCAGCCCCACTGCACTCCCACTGAGCCTTGCAGGCCACCCACACACCCTCACACACCCTCCCTGAGCCTCGCTGAGCAGGTGCTTCACCTCCCCAGCCACTTGCGCACCCTCCCCCACCCAGCAGCAGCCACCCCAAGCCCTGCTACACTCACGCTACACCTCCCTTGCCACCTGCACACCCTTGCGCACCCTCCCCAATCCTTGTTGCACTCACACCATGCCTCTCCATCACTCACGCACCCATGTGCACCCTCCCCTGCCTGCCAGCAGCCACTCCAAGCCCCGCCATGCTTGCACCATGCCTCCACAATCACTGCACACTCCGTTGCTCCCTCTCCCACCCAGCAGCAGCCACTTGCCTGCCTGCCAGCCTGCTTGCGAGCTGCCTGGGACTTGCAACTTCCTGCCGGCTTCCCCCCTGATTTTGGTTGTTGGAAGCCAGCAGGAAGTTGCGAGGCAGTGCTCGCTTAACGACCCTTGATCCTCGCTTAACAACAATGGGGCTTGCAGGGATTGCTGTTGCTAAATGATGTGGTCATATGACGTTGCACTTTTCAGCCTCATTACTTAGCAACGGAAATTCCAGTCCCAGTTGGCTCATAACTTGAGGACTACATGTAGAATGGAGATACACAACTGTCATTGGTCTGAAGGCTGCACTAGCCTTTGAACTGCATATTTGGGGGGGGGGGATATTTAAAAAATGTAAAATAGGTGGGGACAAATACAATTAATATTATGTTTAATATTATTTAAACATTACATTTTTCTTTCTCTCTTTTGCACACACATATACACATAAAGGGATCCCCTTGATCTCAATTGATTCCTGAGTTTAAAATGTATTAAGACTTAACATGACTCTGCATTCCCCATCACCTTTTTCATACATGTAGATACTGTACATATAAAACACATATACAAAGGACATGGTAAGAGGTGGCATGGAGAGAAGAAGACATGCAAGTTCATTTCTGGTAGACAACAGAATTGGAGAGGATACAGATCTGTGCCTGACCCCCACTGCAGCTATACTTTTGGTGATAAAAAATAAAAAGAAGGCTGACAAAAGATTTTAGCCTAATCCAGCCTTCTCTAACCTGGTAGTCCTTAGATATGTTGGAAGTGCTATTCATATGATTTGCACTTGTGCAGCCAAACCCTTGTTTGCGTTTCAAATGACTACTTATGTCAGTAGTCATATAGTAGTCATAAGTAGTCATATAGTAGTCATAAGTCAGTAGTCAATTTTGGGAAGAAATATTATACAGGTGGTCCTCAACTTATGACCATTCGTTCAGCAACCGTTCAAAGTTACAAACGTGCTGAAAAAAATGACTTACGACCAGTGCCCAAAGTTATGGCCGTTGCAGTGTCCCTGCAGTCACGTGATCAAAATTCAGGTGCTTGGCAGCCCGCCCACACATATAGTACAACTGCAGGGGCACTTCAACTCTCCCCACCACCTATCTCCCCTTATCTATGCTCTTTTGCCCCCCTGCCCCCCTGCACTCTGCTGACCTTTGCCGTCTTCTTGCTCCTGCTGCTGACGAGGATGCCTAACTTGGCTGCCAGGCCGGGTCAGGCCGGGCTTTGGCTGTGAAAAAAAAAAAAAGCCAAAAGGAGCCCCAGAGCCATGGTGGGCCAAAAAGCCCTTTGCAAAAAGCTCTTGGAGTGTGGTGCATCAAAATGTCCCTTTGCGCTGTGCTCCTGGGTGGAGCTGGGCTTTTGGCTTTTTCTTTTTTCTCAGCTTGAAGCAAAAGCCAGGCCTGCCCAGGAGTTTTTTGCAAGGGGCATTTTGGCACCATGCAGCTCAGGGGCTTTTGCTTCATGCTGCAAAAAAAGGAAAAGCCAAAAGCCTTGGCTTCCCCCCCCCCCCAAACAGCTGAAGCCCAGCCTGGCCTGGCCCAGAGCCAGGCCAGGCACACCTCATCAGCAGCAGGAGCAAGAAGATGGTGAAGGTCAGCTGGGGCGATGGAGTGCAGGGTGCTGAGGGCAATTGTAGCTGGGACTGGGCTGGGGCAGCTGTGGCTTCCTGGAGTGTGGCAAGCTGCCCCAGAACCATGCGGTTCTGGGGCTGCTTGCTGTTCCACAAGGCAAGGTGCAGGACTGCCAGAAGGGCAAAGATTGGGGGGAAGATAGGCAAGTGGGGGGAGTTGGAGACAGTTCCTTACCTTACTGAGGCTCAGGGCTGGGAGGGACCAAGCCTGGAATGGCTTGGATTGGAGTGGGTACTCGCTTAACGATCCATGATTCTTGGTTAATGATGGCAAGCGCGGCTGCTGGGATTGTGGTCGCTAAGCGATGTGGTCACGTGACATCTCGCTTTACAACCGCATTGCTTAGCAATGTTAATTTTGGTCCCAATTGTGGACATAAGCTAAGGACTACCTGTACATAAGGAGCTCAGTGTGATGATGAACCAAATTCCTAAAACATGGAATTTGTCATTCCCATCAAGAGCTTTGTCTTTATTGAGGGCACAGCAAAGAGGATGACTTTTCATAATTTAAAAGAAACGTACTCTTCTGATTTTAAGGAATGGATCCAGGATATGAGTTTGTTACTTTTTTTTTTTTAAAGTCAGTCTAAAAATGAGAAGATGATGTAATACGTATGATCTAGATTTAATAAGCTTAAGGATAAAATTAAGTGAAAATTGTTATCTATAGTTATTGATGTTTTTTCTGTTTTTTTCTTTTGTCATGTTTATTTTATTTTAATGACTACAATGTATCTAGGTTTTATTTTTTGACTGTAAAATTACTAGTTATCTTTTTCTCTGTCAGGGAGGTAGGTTTTATTATTTTTCACAAAAATGAGAAGATGATGTCATACATTGCTGTATGATCTAGATAACATTTTTAAAAAGCATTGGGGCTAATATATAACTGTACAATTCTAGTAAACACTGCTTAATCTTACAACATGAAATTGTTATTTTCCTTAAAAATGGCTATAAGGGAACATACACACTCATTTTTATATAGTCTAAAAAATAAAGTTCAAAACAATGGACCAGGCTGGTATGTCGATGGGAAACCACTTGAACATCTGGGGGCTGTATGCTGGGTTGGGATATTGAATAAACATTCCAGAAAAAGGCAATGGAAATCATTTTCATATTTTCCCACAAAAATTACATGAAAATGTCCATGAAATCTTTAGGAGCTGAGTTTAACTTGAAAAAGATTTTACTTTTATGTAAAGATTTATTGTATGTGCCTGTCTATATGATATTATCTTTGTAAAAGATAGAATTTGAAACACCTTAAAAGCATTTAAAACATAGTTTGGACTTGGGATTGAAATGCTCTGTAAATATCAGAAAACTATTTGATCAGATACGAAATATCACATTTCATGGTGTCACTACTCCCAACAAGATATACTGTAATTGGTTATTACATCTTTCACCTCTTTTTATCCTGTAAACCAAACTGATATAATGAAGGTCACATAGTTAATTTAATCTGTATTGCCTCAGTTCAAGATTGCCATTTTCTAGTGATTACGCAGACCTGGGCTTTAGGACTGTGCCACAATTCTGATTTGAAGGGGAAAGCAAAGGACTGGAGAATATTTTGGCAGCCGCACCAACATTCTGGAACTTCACTTCCTCACTTACAACCTTCTGGAAGTTCAGAGGCCTTCAGTTTGTTATCCCCCTTGCTGTTTTATCCTTTTCTGTTTTAAATATTTTAAATATCTTTTCTTGCTGCTTTTGTGCTTTTTGGATACTATTTCATGTAGTATATATTTTGGTGGTTCAGCTTAAAGTTCTTACTGTTGTGAACCATTTAGCATGGGCTAAGTGGTACCCAACATTTTAATTAATGAAGAAATATTCTAGACAGCCCATTTATAAAATGAATGCCTTCAAGCCATAGAGAGCTTTTCCTTTTTTACCTTAGCATTTCCTTCCCAACAAGTTTCAGTAGCAAACTCTTGTCCCTCTTCTTCATTTACTGGCACCTAAGTTGGCAAATGTGCTTTAAAACACAAATCATTCTTTGTCACAACAGGCAGTTGGGGCCCTCTATGTTTGTTCCATCAGATGTTCCATTGCATTAGATGGATTTATGGGCTTTGGGGCTTCAAATGTTTTTCTGTATAATAAAAAAGTGGGAAGAGATGAGAAATGTGTACATAAATATAATTATACTTTGACACTTCAGTTTAAAAAAGATCGGTGTGGTTCCTGCCAGAATCCTGAACCTATTCAGAAAGAAAAGGCAGTTCTATAAATTAAATGGATGTACGTACATTGCTTCTTTATAGTAAAAGCATATGCCCTTATCATGCCAAAGCCACTGGCATGGCATTACTGAAGGGCTTTTTAATTCTCTGTATTCACTAATCATTCTTGGCAACAAGGTTGCACGGTGGATAGATGGGTGTCATTATGTGGTCTTTGTTGAATGGCAACTGATACCTTGAACTCTCTATGTTATGGTGTTTCCATGTTGTGGGATATTGATTCTGGAGACTGGAACCATCCACATAGGTAGGGTGCTGGTGGGGAAGAAATACTTAATCTTTGCCTTGCCAATGATTTTTCTTCCAAATTGCCTCTTCCCAATCTGTTTTTCTCTGTAAAGGGAAAAATATCTGGGGACTTGTAGTTTTTGCACTGATGTGAGAAAACTGTCTGGAAGATCTGAAAGAACTGCTCCCCCTTCCTCCAGCTACTAGAGAAGAGATGAGGCACCCCTTTCCCAAGTCCATTGTTCCTGAAGGCTCCTGTGTCTGTTTTTCATTTTTTGAGAAAGTTCTGTGAAACTCCGGATATCTTCTCTATATTTTAATCCTTTGCTCTATGGACCAAAATGCAGCAGATATAGGACAGAGGGAAATATTATGTCTGACTGGTTTCTGCAGTATAAAATGATCCAGCAAATGTCTTGAACTACAGGGATTTGATGCTTGATTAAACATTTCTGCCAAATATACTTGGATACTGAATACAAGCTCTTCTAAAAACCATACAAGCATGTAAATACATTAAATGTTCCTAGATCCAATGAAGATGTGTTTGGTGGTTTATGTATGAATGGGGAGCATAGACACATTGAAGTGCTCCATCCATAATATTGTAAATATCAGTCTATGTTGTGGGAGAGGGCTTTCATGTGTAAACCTGGACACATGAAATCCTGGTAGGCATTAATGCTATTTGTGTAGATGCTGGGGAAGGATGGGGGAGGTGTTATTTGCATGTATAATATTAGGAGGAACTTTTCAATGTGGCCATAGTCCCTGCTTCAATGCTGAATGTGTTAATCATGCACCCATCTGATTTGAATGCTTCAATGAGCAAACTAAGGTTTCTTTGTGACTCATCTACTATCTGCTTTCCAAGAGCAGAAAGTGTGCTGATTGTCTGTGTGTGTAAGCTTTTCAAAGGCTTGGAAATTACTCTCGCCATTACACTTCTAGCAGAGTTAAGAACATTTCATTTGGAGGCATATTTAGCACTTCGTATGCATTTTCCTGCTGAGAGAAGAATGTTGTTAGTTTGGCATGAAGCTTGGTTTCATTTTCTGATGGTTGTCTGGGAAGCATCAAAACTGAAACTAGTGATTTTGTAACAGTTGTTTAAGGGTGCAGCATATCCCTGGTGGGACATATAAATGTATGTTTTCACATAATTTGTGAGAGTTTTGTATTTTCACACCATCTAGGTGTCATGTGAGATAAGCTTTAAGATGTGGTGTAAAACTCTGCATAGTTCCAGAAAGCCCATGAGGGACTTTAATGTTAACCTCAGCTGTGGAGCAGCTTCTCCAGTAGCTCACTCAGTCAGATGCTATGGATATGTCTATCTTTGACAGCTCCAGCCAACCTAGTTAACCATACTAGTTTTAACTCTGGTGTACTTTGTGGGTTTTCAGTTGTCTTGTCTGCTGTGCATTAACTATCTAAAACATGAATGTTTACTAATTAAAAATAAATTTACAAGCTTTAAGTTTCATGAAGGTAAAAACCTACAGTCCTACGTATGTGACCAGAATTGCTATTCCATGTAATGGACTGATTCGAAAAATAGCAACGGGAATTTCAAGATGACCAGGATGACCTACCAACTCCTGGATTCCTGTCTAAGTTAACTTGGAACTAACAAATAGTTGGTGACTAGCAAAAACAATGTGTGGGCAAGGGAAGTACAATGATCTTCTAAAATGGCAAAGGTTTCAAACCCTCAGTGATAACTATGGTATGCTTTGAGATACTCTAGTAAAATGCAAACCTTTTATCCATTTAATTATTTATTTTTTATTATTATTTATTTAAATGTATTGGCCACCCAACTCCAGTGGACTCTGGGTGGTATAATATGCATTTCCTAGAAAGCTTGCGTGAGGCTTTTCTTCAGCATTCTAATGTGACCTTTAATTGACAAGCCAATTAAATACTAAATACTGACTAAAAAGATTAGCATGCAGCAGATTTAACGTTGAGTGCCATAACTGGCACAACAGTCAAAAAGACATTCAGCCATTAGCCCAAAATGGCTGCCTCCCTTGACCTAGGCTGCTTTTCTAGCTGGGAATATAGCATCCACCAGCTGTCCATTACACAGCTTGAGCTCTTGCTAACTACGTAAGCTTGCTTTTGCATAAGAGACCTACCAGCTTATTTAACCCAATTTTCTGGGTTTACATGGCGAATTGAACCCCACCTAGAGTGGGTTCTCACAAGTTTGCCTAGAAAGTGGTTGGATAGCTTGTGATGCAATGTATCATAAGAACCCAGCCAATTTTCTCATTCGCCATGGACAAGAAAGTGGGAATAGGGAGCTTTATATTGCATCACTCAGCTTTCTAGGTCAGGAAGTTGGTAGAACTGGAAAAAGCCATCAGTACTTACTGTGCTGCAGCAGGCTGAGCTGTTCCCAGACCCACTGTATGTATTTTTGCTACCCCATCCTTGAAACATAAAATATGGTGAAATTTTCTCTTTTCATTTGACTTCCCTTGTCCCCAGGTGTGAATTGGGGAAGAATTTTGCAACAGCCTTAAATTTTCTTTAAATGCAATAACTGGTCTCTCAGGTATCTACCGGACTCTTCCCTAGCAGAAATCTATATTAACAGCCCTGTCAGTGAGCTTCATGTATCTCCACTGTCAGAAGCCCACCATTTTAGCATGCTGACCCTGAAATGCATTTGCTCACAAGTTGCGTTTGGCCCCCACTTGCTTGTCGTTTAGGAAATCTTTAACAGCATTTGTTAAATGATTTTAAAGCGTATTTAATCTTAATTTTAAAGTATGTATTTAATGTTTATTTCCTGGTTTTGTTTTTAAAATTTTGCCAGTACTTACCTGAGTATTTATCAAAGTGGATAAATATCAAATAAATTAAATGAACCCACTTAACAAACCTGTTCATTTACTAGTTATATAATAGTTATATCACATGAAGCTCCAGTTCTGAATTCAGTACGGGGAATGCTTTCCCTAAAAGAACGTCTAAACTTTTAAATAAATACGTTATTTCTCAGATTATATTGCAGTTTGAAAGTACTAAATACTATCCTTCTTCAGTTTAAGTAAGGTCCAGAAATGTAAAAAAAAATTGCTCATATACTATTTTTGTATCTGCTTTTTTGCAGTTTGTTTGTATTCTCTGATCAAGATCTACTCCAAAGAAATGGTAAGGCCTTAATTGTCTCCCCCAAACTGTCCCTTCCTGGGGGGAAAAAAAAAAACAGAAACAAAACAGGTCCAAAACATTTACAGGGGAGTTGCAGGTGTCCGCAGGTTACCAACACATGGTTTAATTCGTTCAAACATTTTGAACCTTTCTGTTCAGCCAGAAAGATTCCTGCAGTGGCTTAGGTGAGATTAATAACAAAGATGATACTGTGTGTGTTCAGGGATGAATCTAAATAAAATGGAAAAATGGATGAGCAGAGAAGCCATATCAGTTCTTAAATTAAGCAATAGTTCTTATAATGACCAACTGAAAACAGTTCAAAGAAGTGGAACCACTGGTAGATTTAATGGAATGAGTCTGCTTTGTACACTTCTTCTGCTGCACTGGTTGCATTTAGCTAGTATTTAAGGGAGTAAAAGATGAACAGTAACAGGTGTGGCCACTGTGACATCAGAGACCCTTCCTCCTGCTCTCCCCTAACTGACTGCAGGATACAAATTCCCTTTCTCAATTCCTTGGCTGGGATGCCTGAAACAGAAGATAGATAACCAAAGGGCTACATCCTTGAAGTAGTGGAAAGTAGTAGAAAAGGCAGAAGAGGAGGGAGGATGCATTTGTGTTTATAAACATTAGTCCACAGTACAACTGATTTACCAGGTTCCTAGAGAAGATCCCTGAGTACTAAGAACTCAGTTTGTAATGTAATGAAAGGCAGTTGAAGACCGTACCCCTCTGTTTTCTAAAGGTCTATGAGTGACATAAAGATGAACTTATCTTTTTAACAAATACTCTTTAAAAAGTTTGGCCCAAATTATTCACCTCATTGGCCGAGGAAGCTGAGTTAAACTACATCTGGTTGATAAGCTGCTTGCCCCGATACAAAAAATGCACCTCACTTCCCTTTTTAAAACTTGGTGCCATCAGTCTCTTCTTCCATAAAAAGGATCTCAAACATTAAAAAAAGAAAAAGCTATTAAAACTGCCTGTTGTTAGAATTAGTTTTAATTGGAATGTACTGTATGCTCTTTCTTTTGTAGGTCGACGGTATGATGGCAATGTGAAGCCAAAAGTTAATTTACAACAAGTAGCAATTACACAGGTATGGAGGCACCAGGAAACTGGATTGTAAGTTCTTCCATGACAATACTTTCCTTCTGAGTCCTGTAGTGTATCTATGACACTTGACGGAATTATTTTCAGTATTATATATTGTACCTGGGTTGTAAATCTGTATCATTTCGTACATGTACCATTTTTTAAAAAATATTTGATGATACCCAGATAAATTCATAGTATGAGTTGGTCAGTACCTTGCAAGATTTGTCTATCCAGGACAATTTTTACCCTGGTACAAACTCCACTGACTGCAGAAGTAGTGCCACATATCAAGACATAGACTCAAATTTCGATGTTGAAAGCATAACTGAGGCATACTCACTTGATGGTTTTCTGCGAGAAACTCTGGATGGCACATTCATTGGTACTTAGGAACATTTGGTATATATTTTGTCATCCTTGCAAATGTGCTATTCTGAACATCAGTAATTCACAACTTTTCACAGAAAGCACTGTAGAAGTCTATTACAATTTTTTGTTTCTCTTATCAGCTACTATATTCCCCCACATTCAATCTTTGCCTCTGTGTTATTTTCTGCTATGTTGCAATGGCATGTGTTGTCTGCTGGCACAAGCGTGCACAGGGCTCCCTGGCACTTAAAGGCGGTGGGGTTCCTAGATCCTCCACCCACAACTTTCCTTTTAAAACCTCCCACATTTTTGCTCAGTATGCTACCACAATCCAATTTATTCAAGAGAAATCCTCTTCCTGCACTGGTTTAATCTGTGTGGAACAAAACCACCCAAAGTCTTCAACAGAAACAACAATAATGTGGCACATCCTCTGACTTTTCTCAGTAGCTTAGCCAAATAGGCTGTGCTAAAATTTAAGTCCTTTCAGAATGAGTCAGAAAGAAATTCAAACCTTTTAATATGTATATCAAAAGTATGGAATTAATGGGAGTGAAAGACAAAGGGAGAAAGGAGAATTAAAAGGAGAATGAAATAGTTAATTCAAGGAGCCTTATTTCAGTTCCTGCACTCAGGAAAATATATGTAGAACAAAAACAGATAGAAATAGGACACAGTATAACAAAATAAGGAAAAGCAAACAAATTTATAACAGCTCAGATAATTTTTCACTATGAGAAGGAAGGTACAACAAAAAAACGGAGTTTCCCCACCCTCTTTTTAAACCCCACTTGAGAGAGTAGAATTTTATGGCTCCCGATTGGTACTTCAGATCTGATTTTCCTGGACTTTGATGGTCACTGCCAATTTTCTAGATTGACAAATTTAGGTTTGATTGACAGACCACATTTGTGTTTTCCTTCATCTCTTTCATGTCTGAGCCTCTTGAGATGGGATTTTTCTTTTATATTTCTGTTATCTCCTGAAATCTCCAGAATCTCATTTTTCAAATTGGTACCTACATGAACAAACATGTAATTTTGTTTAGATTTTGAGAAATATACATGATTTTTCTCACTCCCTTAACATAATAAAATAACCGTAGTTACCTGTTTTGGAACACCTTTGTAAGAGTTATTCTCCATATTCACCCATCTTCTCCAGGTCTTGAGATAAGATGGTTGTAGAGCTCCCTTTAGTCATGTTTGGATTATTGCCAAGTGTTTCATCCTTTTGACCAACTACAACCTCTTTTTCTATGTATTGCTTTTCTTTTTTAATTGTAAGCCACCCAGAGTCATGAAGGAGTTGGGTGGCCTCAAAATTAGATTAAATAAATAGATAAATCACGTTGTCTTCAAATATGACCATTCTCTGTATTAAGATCACTTAGAATTGTTTTAGTCAGCTATGAGAAGTTGCAAGGTCTTTGTGAGAAATAAACTTGAGTCTCAGTAGCACAAATTCGGTGTCTGAATTAGCTGATGTGTAATAAAGGTCCTGCAGAGAAGAGGCTGTATAAACCTTTCTAGCTAGTTATTGTTAACATAAATCAATATGTCTTATTGTGTCCAAATGGATATAAATTGAGACTTCACAATTTATTATGAACACAACTATTAGTTCACCTGGAGATAATTATATTTATATTTAGCACATTTATTGTACAGTTTCACTAATAAAATTTGCATCATTTCATCCTAGCTGAACTAATTTAAATGATTAGAAAATGTATTTTTTAAAACTGTTGAATGAGCGTTGTCTCAACTGTGATTGGACATTTGTCACAAAAGCTGTCCATATTTTTAGAATCTCTGCTTTGTACTTATGCATCGAGGATGAACAGAAATTATAACTTCCTGCGGTGTTTTACAAGCAGGGCTTGTCTTCCTGTTAGACAGAAGTATAACAGCCACCCTGAAGTGACATACTGTTAGTTGTTTACTTTCTTATTATTATAGCCAGAATCGAGGACAGATTTTTATGCAGTATTCTGATTCTGATTCTGATTATGTTTGGATGGGCTCCATCTCAGGCAACACTATATTTTGGACTAGCCTTGACCACAAGTCACTTATAGAGTTCTACTTTATGTTGCTCTAACTGGTGTCTAGTAATTTCAAGGTTAAGCATTAGTAGTATGTTAAAAGAAGGACACTCACTGTTATTTCTTACTTGGTTGCATGCAGATTGGAAATTACAATGTAAGCACTAAAGAGAATTTGGAGAAAGAATCTGTGATCCACAGCCACTACGGTCCACTGAATGTCACCATTAATGGAAGTCCCTGTATTCTATTCTGGGCCAGAAGGATTGTGATTAAGTTTCAGAACCATACTCAGCTGGACTTAACAGACAAAACATTTGGGGCTCATGCATCAGTGGATGTTGCTGATTCAAACTGCAGTGAAGAAAATGCAATGTAAGATTGTATCCTACTGTAGAGATTTCCTAGGTCTGGAATAAAATTCAAACAAATGTTTTAAAAATCAACAATGCAGTGTTCTTGTGGCAGTGAAATGTCTAGCACTGAGCTATTTTAATGACTTGGAATGTTCCCAAGTATTCTACTTGCTGGAACAATATAGTTGATAGAATGAACGCTTGCCATCCTGTGTCTGCCAGAAAGGTAAACATGCCAGGTTGTCTGTGTTGTAACTTGCAGACAACCAAAGAAAGAGAGAAATAGATTGTGGAATAGATTGAAAAGTAGGAAAAGGTTCTGTGATGTATGAAAGCTAAGGCCTAGAATAATGTGGCAAGATATATTCATGGAAACCTATGCTAAAATCAATTTGAAAATCTTCAAGGTGTCATAATATCCTGTGTCTAGCTGTGACAAATCCAGTTTATTCTAAGCCTGATGGTTGTCTGTTCATGAAATGTAACTGTAACCGTAACTATTCATGAAATGTAGTTGTAATGCAGTTTTACTATGAATGGAATATGGCTATTACTAGATACCCTCACCAATGTTATCTTGACACTCCTAAGTATCCATAAACTGTGAGTCCATAAACAAACATCCCTTTCTTCCAGCATTTATTATGCTATAGGAGCAGTGTACAAGAGAGGTGCCACTCTGGCACATTATGGGGACACATCACATACATTTTCTGCACCAGCTTATGGTTTGGACCACAGGTGTCTGCAAGGGGTACCAAGGGTGTATGTTGTGTCATTACCTGCAAGCTCTGCTCATTTTATTTGTGTGTTGTGATGGCCCCATGCAGCCATCTTAGATAACTTTGATGAATTTAAATTTACCTACATTTTCTCCTCTTGTTTCTTTTCCCTCTCTGAATAGTTCTTGATCTAATTGTTCTTTTCAATCTAGGCTTTCACTTAATTTTGGTGACATTGACAATTTGAAAGGATTTGTTATCAGGTATGTTTTCAAATATTAATCTCCTCAGCATTATTATATTAAAACTGTTATATTAGCCTATCTCCATTATGATAATATTAAAATGTAACCATATGCCACTGTTGCAATAAACGCAGACCACTTTTACAATACAACAGAGGCAAGAATCTGTCAGAATTAAAAGACCCATTCATTCCAATGGAAGAATATCTATTCCCCAGTTGAAATGATCAGGACTTAACAGTGCTTAACGTTGGATGGCAATATCCATAGACACAGGTGAATATGATCAATGTTTAAGAGATTAATTGCAGATGTAATTAGCATGTCACCTGGTACATTGCTAGAGACCCAGCTCAATAGGAGCAAATACTTCTTTATCCTGCACTATTCTTTTTATTTAATCTTATTTCTATTGTCTTAATGTTTTAATGAACTTAATGTCCTTTTATGATTTTTGGTGGTTCTGTTTTCTTATTTAAAGTACCAGGCACAGAAAATTCTCAGGACTTTTGAATTGTTTATCTAGAAATGGATTTATGATAAGGTTGAAAAGGAATATTTGCAAACAGCAACAGCCATCTTCTTCCTTCTTTTCTATTATCCTGATTTTCTGGCAGTTTAGAGGGGACTATTTTTAGTGTTTAATAGGGGAAATTAAGAGTGGAAAGGGGTACTTTCTGGATCAACTAGGAGATCCCATGCAATAATAATATGAAATTGATAAGTCTCCATGGTATTTATTAATATATATAAATAAAAGGTGTTGAGATTTATTGCCATTATTTTTCTGATTTCCCTTTGCAGATTCATTCTGACAAATAGTTACTATAAGCTCTCAATTCAAAATTGGTTTACCTTACACAGAATCCAGCTTATTTACAATCAGTCTGTACAAGCAACATTCAATGCAACACGAATACATGCACCAGCAATCTACTCCTATCACTGTGAACATGTCAGCAACTTGCAGAGATATGATGCACTGCTGACACCCAGCTCTGCAAATGATGCAGCCAAGTACTGGGAAGTTACTTTTATTGACTTTCAGGTAATGTGTGGGAAAACCAACCAAGGACTTAAAGCGAATACTATAGTAATATAGTAATATTGTAAGGATAGATCTGTGCAGTAAGGCAGCTTAAAGAACCTTTAAAGGTAGATTATGGGATTTCAGGTGTAAGTAAAGAAGTAAGCTTTAAATAAGAAAAAGACAGTCCCCCAGTTCTTATTACAGGATGTGCAATGGAAATCTAAGAATTATTTAGAAGACATTCTCACTGTGTGCAATCAAGGTCTCCAGTCATTACGTATTAGCTGTTACACTGTTAGGAGCCTAACTATTGTACTCTTTCAAGATTTATATGTACCTCTGCAGGGTGAACTTTTGAGATTTCATATATAAGGCAAACAGATTGATAAAAGCATCAATAGCCTTCTGAAAACTTCACAAAAGAATGATAGCCCGCCTCCTAAATGTAAATTGGGGGAAAGAACATGAGATGATCTAGGACATAATGAAGTTTGAATTATAATATAAAAGCATTTCATTTAAAGTAAGTTGTATTTACTCTGGCCTAAGTATTCTTAGAAATGGATTTTACTTTACAGTACCCAGGGTTATAAATGCGTTTGCTTCTGAAACTTCTGGCAATACCATGTAGTAGTTACATTTTTCTTACTGTAGTGGACATTGACATCAAAACACACACCCTTTTCCTAACTAGATGTTGTGATAAGATGGCAAAGGCACTTACCAGGATATCTAGTTTTAGCTTTCATTTCACTGATTTGGTTTATGTGGTTTGGGGATGGTTCAATTTGTGTCAAGGTGACACTTCAGTCAGTTGCTGAAATTTGCCAAGAGAAGAAACAATGCCTGTCAAGGAGAAAGCAAGCCTAACTACTCACTCCAGAGCAGGGTGTCTGCAGGGTGTGGTCAGAAAAGTCAAGATGGCAGCCATGACAGTGTGATTGAAGCTCAGCCAGTTTTTATGTGCATTGCACAGAAAGGTTGTCTCTGTATTGAAGCTAAGCATTAATGGGCTATTGAGACTCATTTGAAACTGGAATTACAATTTTTGGTAGTGTCTTGATCAGCCTTATTTAGTCAAATTCCCTTCAGATGTGTTGGTAATACAGCTTTGGAGAATCCTGGGAACTGTTCCCCAACTCATCTGGAAAGTTGGGCAAGGCTTAATTTCTGCAACCTCACACATGTATCTATGTACCAGTTTTCTATCCTGACAAATTAGTTCATTTTCAATTTCCTTGATGACACACCACAATCTCTGCAAAAATAGAGCCTGATTAAAAACCTGAGCTAAACCTGACTTTCAACAACTGATATCGGGGAAAAGAATCTTGATCAACTGTGGTGATCAAAGAATAAAATGCCCTTGGATAGAAATGGCGGGTTGTCTTAATTCATACCATTTGATTCTCTTCACAGATTCAAGGATTCAACATTGAAGACGGACAGTTTGCTTATGCAAAAGACTGTGCTTCCCTCTTCCCACCAGCCATTCTAATGGGTCTAGTGATGTCTCTGATATTGCTTCTTGTTTTAGCCTACGCTCTTCACATGTTGATACACTTGAAATCCATTGACAGACATTATGAATGCAAAGCATCTCCTGCTTATTATCCACAGATGAAAGATATTGATACAGCAGATGAAAAAGAGCCCCTGAGAATCAATGGGCTTGAAACCTATGAACTTAGAAGCCAACAATACTCTAAAATCTATATCTAACCAGTATCTTGGGTGGTTGTTGTTCCCACCCCATGGTTAGACAACAACTAAAAGTGCTTCAAGGAACTTTTGCATCCTGTGACCTCATAACAGTACTGAAACAGAACGTCTCAACTTTAATTTGAATCAAACAATTTCAAGTTTTCATGATTTTGTGGAAATGAAGTGCTACAGTAGAGTGCTTAATTCCTTACAAACTCCGAAAACAGATCACATGAATGAGTTTAATGTTGGGTTTTTCAATATCTAATTCAAGAGCATGTTTTTAAAAGGAGCTGTCTCGTGGTCAGGAACGTTTTTAGAATAATAATATTGACCGTGTGATTCATTAATTGCCCGGAACTTATCTAACAAGGTGAAATTTGCTGCTGTTCTAAAGCTGCCAAAATTTTCTTCCCAATGAAAATAAAATGTCACAGCCAAAGATGCATAGCGAAAATAAAACTTGAGGTCAGTTCTTCAGATATGGCCCAGCAACATCATGTTCCTTCTGCCATAACACTGAAGATTCTCAAATAAGCTTTTTCTTTTCTGCAATATACGGATGACTTCTATCTTGGTGTAGCAAAGAACATTTTAACTGCTAATGAGCTGAAAAATGACTATGTGCATCCTACTCATTGTGTCTGGTGGCACTGTGAAATGCAAATGCCAGCCAACCAGCAACCAGTATATGGCTTCTGAAGATACTATATGAATTCCGTCAGTTACATCTCAGTGTTATGCAGATTTGCTTAGGATATGTTATCTTGTGATGCTTTTTCAGGGGTGCCCTCAGCACTGAGCATTGTTCACTTTTGTTGTATCTCAGTGAAGTTATAAGCAGTTTTTGATGTTCCATTCTTCTAATATTGAGCTAGTTTTTTATGACATGATTCCTCTGATAAATGATCAAAGAATACCAGACTGTTGGCGTTAATTTCAAAACATGTCATTCAGAATAAGATAAAAGAAAGCGAATCTCAGTGGGAAGGAAGAAATTACTGTAGTGAACATTGCCTCTGATACTGCTAAAGTAAGACCGTTGTCTTCACTTTTAATTTCCAAAGCTTTCAGAATCACATTTAATAATGAAGTTTTTGATGAAACCAAACAGCTCTTCAAAGGCTTTCTGCCTCTGGTCTCTTGCAACAGTATAAAAAGAATTTATTGTAAAACCTACCCTATGTGTACCCTCCATTATATAAATACACCTATAACATAATGTATCTAGGACAGCAATGAGAATATTTTAGCCCATGGATCAAGGAGTTGGACCCATCAGGTTTTGTTTTGAAGCTCCACTGCATAGACAGTCAAAACTCTTACAGAACTGAAAATTGTATTCTAGGGGAGATATGATTTTGAAATCATGTAAGTGTTCAATTTTAAGAAACATTATGTGGTATCATGATAAGCCAATAACCCAAACAAGCCAACATGAAGCAATGAAGTGCTCTTAATTGCCTTGTAGTATTGTGAGGGTTCTTTGTTTTCCATGGACTGGACACACCACAGCAAATACCGTACCGTACTGTAGCAAATCTGTACAAAATGCTTTATTGCAGCACACACCTTCCCCAACAACAGACTACTGCTCTCCACCCGTCTAGGACTTGCAAGGTGATGTTGCTGTGTAAATATGTCTTTAACAGTTAGTATTTTAATACTTAGTTCAAGGAAAAGTCCCAAAGTCTGTAAAATGACATAGAACCTTCACTTCCTTCCAAATGTTTTTACTCTAGTGGGGATGAGGTGCTGCTTCAGTGTGGTTGCTTTTCTTCTAGTTGCTACTGAGTTCCCAGCCAAGCTCCTTGCAGGACTCCCACCAGGATATGCTGCTCCCCATAACTTGTGGCCCTGGCAGTTGAATGACAGCCCTCTTGCCTGCTTGTAATAACTGCCTCTGCTTCCCCATCTGTACGCCGTTTGCTTATCTCCTGTTTTTCTACACACACACCTCTGCACTCTGTCTTAGCATTTGCTTTTCTCAGCTAAGAGCCTGGGTGGGATTGAGGCTGCCTCTGGATGTCAGCATGTCTTTGAAAATGCCAGGGTGTGGCTCAATTATCACAGGCAGCTGGAAAGCTGGCTTGGATGCTTGTGAGTAAAGTTTGAGTTAGGGAAATGACCAAAATGGGGTGAGAAGTGTTTCTACCTTGCTGCAGCTACTTTTCCCGAGCACAAATAGCAACCCCAACTCCACTCCTTCACAGGCATCTTGTGTCCAGAAGCTGGATAGTATCACAGAGGGCAGAGTTGGATTTTGTCTCACACCTATGACATCACCCATCCCTTGGGGAGGGGCATGTGGAAAGTTCCCAGCATTGTGGTGTCATCTACACAGTAATGAACATTCTTACCAAGTTTCAGGTACTAACCATTAATTGTTCTCTTTTGTATATAAAGAAAGAATTCTGCATAATTCTAATCTCATATCTGTTGTTTTATATTTAATAGATGAATATTATTGTCCTCACAAAGCAGATTACATATTAAAATTACATAACAATATCCTAAAGTTCATTACTCATAAAAATAAAGTATAGTAAGTGAAATAATAACAAGAAAGCCACAGATAAAACTTTAATTAAAAGCACAATATACCTAAAGTAATGAAATGACCACAACACAATATGTTAAAAGTCTTGCATTAGGAATATATTTGACAGGTTTGGGAAATACCTGGATAGGATGGCATCAATGCAGCCCCTTTGCCCTATATGTGCTGCTACCCTTTTACTTCTTCTGTTCCTCTCAATTCCATCTTAATCGTCCTTCCTAGGAAAAGGGCTAGCCAAGTTGACAGTGTGATGCTTTATAAGGTTTTCCATTTTCCCCTTTTCCTGAGCTACCAGAGAGAAACTGACAGGAAATTGTTCCAACTGCATTTAGGGATTTGCCCCTCTGTAAAGGGGTAGATTAGGACCACCTGTGGCCTGTTGCTTTCCCAGTCCTGCTCAAGTCCCTGCTCCTTCTTTTGAAGAGAAGAAGTGAACAACAGCAACCAGGAATTGCAGGAGGAGGTCAGGGGCACTGGAAGTTGGCACCTACTTGATAGATGCCAACACCACCAGTTCCTCATGCAGGCCCTATATCAACATATCAATAAATTGTTCTGTATGCACATCCCATGTCTGAATAATAAGACATTTCAGGGATTCCAGCTTACCCATGGTTTACTTTCCATAGAAGAAAGTCAGTAGATATCAATGGAGTATCTGTGATATGCACATAGGCGTGCTGAGAGTTTACCAAGAGACCCTCTTTCCCCATTAAATTATTGGAAGGAAATATGAGTATGGTAGGATTTATTCTTTCTCACCCCTCTGTTTCCTCTCCAAACCCAGTTCCATCACAGATCACCTTCCTGCTACACTCCTAGACTTCATGCATCTTTTCTCCTTAATTATTGCTTAACATTAACCATGGTTAACAAAGTCAAATGGCTTGGTTCACAAAACATGGTAAACCTCAGAAAAGCAAACCACAGTTTTGCTTAATGAACTGTATGAACCCAGTCACAAGGTCAAGCATTCATGCTAACCATAATGCAGCCTTTTGCTTTTGGTTAAGTTATTGGATGGACCCAATTATTTTGGCATGAAAATCATGGTTTTGTTTATGACAAATTGCAATTTCTTCAATAAACCATGTTTAGAAAAACTATACCTTAGCATGAGATGTAACTTGCCTCGTAGAGATAAGAGGGATCATGCAATCTTCATCAACTTCTGAACTCCCAACACATGTAACTAAGTTAGGAAGATGCCACCAAATGATGAACAAAGCTCATCTGGCCACGTGCATGAGGAAAAATAAAAGAAAAATGTACAGTTGTCAGTGACCTGGTGCTATTTAAATAAATATTGTATTTTATAACAAAATAACAACAACTATTAATAAGTGGTATAAAACCTGTGTATCTGAATGCTGCATGTTGAGAACAGAGAAAATGCTTTCTCCATCTTGATTTGCAAAGAAGAGTACTGTAACCAGCCTGACTTTTCACCATCTAGCCAAGCTCCACAACATTTCTGCAGGAATCTGCCCTTAGCAACTAAAAATTCCATCTGCAAGTTTGGCTCCAGAGAGCAAATTTGGTATCTCACTCATGGGAATTGTAGCACATCCTTGAAGGGAATTTCATATGTCATAAAATTGGGTGCTTGAGGAGCACCTTTTTTCCCCAAGCTTTAAATCTGCTCAGTGCATTATATAACATGATGCTTATATAGGATTTTGTATGGAAATAATTAGAAAGTTATGTTTGAATGATTTATGTGATATGACAAATGGATTTTTTTTTTTTTTTGTATTGTTGGTGGGCTTCTGGAGGGACACGTTCAAGGCAAAAATCTGTCCATTCTTCCTGAAAGCATAAACCCAAATGAAAATAACAGTCTTGTTCCTTGGACTTTGGCACAAAATGTTATTTTCACAATGCAGGAGAGCCCCCTAGTGCCTGTTTGTTAATATTTGTCATTGCAAAGATCACTTCTCTTTATCCTTCTATGAATCCAAAAGCCTTCCCCCCCCCCTTTTTTTTTTTAGAACGGAGTATGAGTACAAAACAATGACTCACCTGAGAAATTAAGTTAATGCTTTATTATGGGAGCAAAAATGGAAACCAGGTAGGGATAGTGTTAACACAATTTAACAAGAGTATTTCCATGGAAAAGAGGGAGGCATAGCTCCAGCAAACATGGCAGAGAGATGAATCATCACTCTGTTTCTTTGCTCTATTGCAGAAATAGAGTGTGTTAGTTTTAGTCTCTTAATTGGAGTTGTCATACCTAATAAAAAAGTTGAAATCAAACTACAGTGATGGCATATTAGCTGACTTCGTCGATCTCAGAAAAAAAAAACTGCAAAGTTGGGGCTGATTAGTATTAGCTTGGGATATCACTAGAAAATCCTAGAGACTGAGTCTCTCTCTCTCTCTCTCTCTTTCCCCCATGTTGCCTCTGTGTGTATGCGCATGTACGTGCACAGACAATACTTCTGCTGGGACTGGTGACAAGGGAAAGCGACTGTGCAACCACACACCTGGGGTGGCACCTGGGAAAATCTTCATGGCAGCTGCATTGAGTCTTCTGGAGACCATGCAGCCCCATGCTTTGAGGAGGAGGGTCTTTGTTCATGCCTACATACTTTGCAGGGGCCCTTAAAATGCTTTGTACAACCCTAATGCACATTGCTTTGGCCTACTTAAGGTGAGTCAGCAGCATTATCTGGTTTAATCAGTGTGACAATGCCATAAGCCCCGTTCCTATTATTACTTAAGACTAATTGCTATGTAACATTGTCATATGAAAACAGGTGTATATGGTATTGTTTGAATTTATTTCAGATTTGAAAAGGAAGTTTGACTTGGAAAAAACATGTTGATAATAAAGGTAGCTGAGCACAATCTATACAAAATATAACCTTAATGGAAAAATTAATGTTTAAACATTAAACATTAAGCGCACATTCATCCCTCTGCAGTTAAAACCAAAGGATTTACAGGAAAAAGAAAGCAATTTTGGTTGGATCATACCCAGTGTCTGGGATTCCACTTCACTCAGTCTACTGCTACTCCTTCTCTGGTGTGATGGAATGGACTTATGAAGGCCAGGCTCAGGGAGATAAGCGTGTTCTTAGCCCCCAACAGGAGCATGAGAAGTTCAAGAAGATGAGGCTGGCACCTCCCTAAGGTATTCACAGTGTTGTGGCTGGCTGGCTTGGGAACTAGGGTTCAGTCTGGTGAGATTGATGTCAGGTTCAGCCCAAAGAACTCCAAGAGACAATACAAATACAGTTCTGTTGCATTTATTAGCTTCAACCTCAGGACAGAAATCTCACCAGACTGCACCCTAGTTCCCAAGCCAGCCAGCCACAACACCGTGAATTCCTTAGGGAGGTGCCAGCCTCATCTTCTTGAACTTCCCACGCTCCTGTTGGGGGCTAAGAACACGCTTATCTCCCTGAGCCTGGCCTTCATAAGTCCATTCCATCACATCTGGTGAGACAGTAGTAGTTGCCCTTGGTAGACTGAGCAGCCATCTTTGCTGATATATTGATATTATTTGTGCATTCAACGTGCATCTACCTTTCTGTTCAAGAGAGAACTCAAAAGCACACACCTCTTCTTCTTTTTCCAAATGAAATAAATACTTGCAGCGGCTCAATGAAGATCAGAACTACCATAGTCATGTTGGTGATAGGCTTACCCACCCCTATTACCTTTCCACCTATGTTTGATCCTCCTGGGTACCAATGGCAAGAGAGTTTAACAAGGTTTTAAAAAATCAAGAAATGGGTACTTCAAAGTGGCATTCTGCGAGGCCACTAGATTTTTGTTTCTGTGAGGCCATCTGTAATAGAAACTTAATTTTGTGCTAAACGTCTCTTCCAGGTTCACATGGTACAAGTTGGTTAACTTAAAATAAATAACACTAAATTAACCTAAAGTGTTTTTTTAATATAACCTGGAAATGACCAGATTTTTGAGTTCACGCAAAATTCTGGGTCTGTTAAGATGTAATGTAATTCCAATCTATTTTTATCAACAGGTAATATTTTTACCTCTTCATATCTTTGCATTTTGTATTTAATCCCTTTTATTATTGCCAGAATTACTATATTTTTTGCACATTGCAAATGAAATAACTGAGACTGACAGTGATCTGCCCTCACTTATACCCACCAAAATTGGAGAAGGCATGGAGGCTCACATCCCAAATCCAGTGTCCTCCAGGACACTAAAAAGAGCTTGGCTAATTTCTGGTGAAGGGTGTTATGCAAATCCAACCAGGATAATTAATTTATGGTTCAGGTGCTTGCAAACCAGACATTTTAGTTAATTCAGTAAATTTTAAGTAAACCAGAACTGAGAGTATCATGTGAGCAAAGCCGTCATGCCAGGTATGCTACATTATGGCTAGGATGGGGGTAATTAGGGGAGAGGAGGCCATATTCAGGTGCATTCCAATACCAAATGCCATCTTGGAACCAAGACAGGTTCTCTGGCATTTTGAGTGCCAGCTTCCCATGTGATAGAAATATATTTAAGGCTTCCACCAATCTGCGGTCCTCCAGATGTGTTGGACTGCAATTGTTCTGGTTAGGAATTACAGGTATAGTAGTAAAAAAAAATCGGGGGGGTCCAAAGCTGGGAGCAGCTGGGTGATCTTTTGCACTATGTGGGGAAATTATGTTGACAAGTTACACTATTTTTGTGAGGGGGACCCTTCAAGGAAATATTTCATGTTCTGTATTTAATACTGATAGCTCTTTTTAGTCAACCAGTTATTGTTCTTTCGCCTTACCCCAGTTATGTGTTCACTTGGTAGGAAAACAACTTTCCTCATTGCATGGTTGGCTTTCCCCAGGATAGAAGAAATAGCAAAGGTGGGCAAAAGGAGCAGCAGCAGAGACCAAGAGGATCCTTTGCAATGGGTCTATTGCAGATCTGTGGACCTTGACAGGTCCTCAGCTTTGCAAACCATCAAATTCTGATCCTAAAGATAGGGCCTGATAAAGGCAAGCAATGACCTGTATAATGATATTTTTTTGCTACTGTTTGCTAGGTTTCCAGCATGGCTGGCTGGGGAATTCTGGGAGTTGAAGTCCACACAACTTAAAGTTGCTAAGGTTGAGAAACACTGTTCTAAAGTATGGCAACACATAGTAAATTGGCTCCTTGGTATAATCCAAGATAAGTTTGGTATTGCTAACTTTCTTAGCTAAACAGACATGGAACTAGGTAATGCCTGAATTGGATATCCCATGGAACATCATTTAGGATACTGTAAGTTCCATTATGGAAAAAAAGGATGTCTCTAACTATCCTAAATAAGACTGAAAAAGAATTGGTGACCTGTATTCCCTATATGATAACATTTATTGTTAAAAATAACCAGGCATTTTTGAAGTCTGTTCATTTGATTATAAGTTGTATTGCTCTATTTCAATTTAAATATTTCAGGCAATATCTTGATGTCTTCCATCAACTTAGCTAAGCTCTGTAGGCTAATATAGATAATTTTGTTCATGTCAGTTAAACTGTGGAAGCAAGCATTAGAAGTGGAATATAATATAGCCATGCTCTGATACACATTTCTTCACCAAAGGCCAGATACAGAAGATAGGAATCTAAACATAAGTGGTAGAAAAGCAAGTTAGCAGTAGTTATATCTGGGACAAATCCTGTGAAATATCCAGAATGGAAGCACTCATACTTTCTATAGCAGCTTCATTTGCTCAATTTGTCATTCATTTCCTTCTCTGTCCTTTGTTTACCAGCCAAAACTTTATTGAACTTGCTGTCCCTCTGGTTTAGAGAAAAGATAATTTATCTGTTTCTCCTGTCTGGCACAACCTCTTTAATTAGCTCCTTGTAGATTCATAGCTTGTTTCTCTGTACTGTTTCTCTCTCTCTCTCTCTCATTCTCTCTCTCTCTCTGCGTGATACTCCACATATAAAATGTGAGAATTTTCCATGTATTGATTTATCGCATAGAATTCTAAGGTGCCATTTCATGCCCTTTGGCAATGATCTTTGAGCAGCATGAAAGACTCGCTTCACCCTTTGATCTGTTAAAGCACGGCAGTTATTTGTAACATTTATTCCCCCCCCCCCTTTTTTTTAAACAGAAGAAACTTATATTAAGAAGTATGAACATCGCTGGTAATTCTTTTGTTATAGCCTTTCTTCCCTGGGTCAACTTTTCTCCTTTTCTTCCTGCACTGTTACAATTTCCTATTCTTTCAGGAGATGTAACCTGTAAGGCAGAACAGCTATCACAAGCCTCAGGCATCCATCTTCAAAAGAAAGTCAGGCCGTGGATGCCTCAAAGTACCTTAATCTCATCCAGAAGTAGCATATTACTTACTAAGGAGATGCAGATAATTCATAAATAAGATATATCTTATAATTATGTAAGCCTGGTATTGCACACCCAGAACACAAATTAGAGTTTTCTTCCATTTATGTATTTATTTATTTATTTATAAATCAAATTTATATCACCGCCCAACTTCCCCACAAGGAGGGACTCTGGGCAGTTCACAACCAAACAATTTAAAACCAATAAAAACATAAATAGTACAGCATTAAATACAATTATTAAATATGATAAAAGCCTACAAAGAATCTAGATAGATAACTAGAATGGTGACACCTGAGAAAGGGTTAACCAAATCTACAAAGGAGGTTTTTTTTTACACTGCAAAGCAGTAGAAATTATTTTATTGCCCAATAAAAAGTGTTTGTCTCTTGATCATTTTGTAAGTAGGGTAAGTAAGTGCAAGAATCCAGCACTCCATTCATGAGACCTTTTCCAAAATTCTCCTTCGAAATATTTTTTAAGAATCTGTTTCATCAGACTGAATGAGAACTATTAGGAAAAGAAATGAATGCCCAGCACGACTCTGATGGTCATTTGAAAGTCCTGGTCTTTGGGGCTCTTGAGTTCAGCCCTGAGGTCCAGGGTTATCTACCGTGACCGTATCTTCTTGGGAAAAATAAAGGATAAACCTGAAAAAGGGGCAAATCAGAAAGAGGTTCTTAATGGTTAAAAAAAAAAAGTAATTGTTCATGTTGAGAACTTTGCTTTCCAAAGGAAAATTCAAGAGCAAAACCAAGAAAATAAATAATTAAATTAAATAAATCTAAAGGACAGCTTTCTGAAATAAAGGACTGTCCTTTATAATACAGGATGTATGGTCACTGTACAGTACAGGTATATAAGAATGGATCATCATCATCATCATCATCATCATTATTATTATTATTATTATTATATTTTTATTCTGCTTTTTTAATATATAACTCAAGGTGGTGAACACACCTAATATTCCTACCTCCTATTTCCTATTTTCCCCACAACAACAAGCCTGTGAGGTGGGTTGGGCTGAGAGAGAGTGACTGGCCCGAAAATCACCTAGGTGGATTTCATGCCTAAGGCAGGCCTAGAACTCACAGTCTCCTGGTTTCTAGGCCAGTACCTTCACCATTACACCAAAACAGCTCTCACATTATAAGCACTTATACACATTACGACCATTGCAAGCAGTATAGCAATCAATGGATCCCCTACTTCAGGTGATTTTAGCTTTTGAGGATAGTTTGGTGATTACCAGAATCAGTCTTCTTGAATGCCATTCCTTCAGTACAAAATATCCTCCACAGAGAAATTGCTTTTCCTATCCTATTATTATTTATTAATTACATGTAGAAAAATTCTCTTGCATTTTTCTCTATCAGTGCTCATTTGGTAGATGAAGGAAAATGGCTTTTGAACATTATTTCAAAGGAAAAGACAAGTCACCGAAATTTCACGAATGGTGTTCTTGCACTTATTTAGGTGCAAGATGGAAAAAAAATCTAGTAGAATGTTGCCCTTTCATCGTACAATCATCTTTTCAGCAGTTTGTAGCCTCCCAGGCTTGCAATTCTTCCATTAAATCCCCAAGGAAGATATTATGGAGCCTCTCCCATTGGGCTCTTCAAGATTGGAACATGCAGGCAGTCAAGAAGCCTTTAGAGCATTGTTTCTCAAACTTGGCAACTTTAAGATGTATGGACATCAACTCCCAGAATTCCCCAGCATGCTGGCTGGGGAATTCTGGGAGATGTTGTCCACACATCTTAAAGTTCCCAAGTTTGAAAAACACTCCTTTAAAGAATGATGCAAAGATGTATAACGAAAGCAACAAATCAGTGATAAATCTGTCACCTTCAATAAGAAACTAAGCTCAAACATGTTATTGAGAGAACTTAGAAAGAAATTCTCAAGATAATATTTTTTGTAGGGCAAAAGAAACTACAAGGCAGATTTTGGCATAGCCTCATTTAAAGATACTTCTGAAAGCTTCTTTCATGAATTTTATTCTAGTTCACAATTTTAACACTCATTGAAATTGCTTTTTTATTTTCAATTTTTAGTCTGTTGATCTTTGTAAACTGTTTGGGCTTCATTTCCTTCTATCTGGATGGCTGGGAAACTTTGCAGAGCACTGGGTAATGTCATGCCAATATGTGTCAAGGTGCACTGCCTGAATAGCAGGTGGAGTATGTTGCCACCTGCATGGATGAAGAAAATCTGCAGAAATTCTGGTCAGAAAACAAACGTGATCTTAAAGCAATATTCCTTTCTTTCTGTATTAAATGCCTCTAAAGGCTTGTGCATTCCTGTTCACCACAGAGAAGACTTTCAAGGAATAATTGATCAGCCTGGAGATAAAGCCGGCTAACAATAGATAGCTATTCTCTGTTCCCGCAGGTGCTTAAATGATCTGCCCACACACACACTTTTGAGGTCAGGAGGATGTGACTCCTCACTGAAGTCTACAAACACAAAGACAGTGTACCACTTCAGGTAAAAATAATAGTTTCCTTGGCTGAAGGCCATGTTACATTTTTCCTAGCACATAATGCATCTGTTTTTTGTAACTGAAGTATTACCATAATTATTTAAGGCAGAAAGAATGAACAAAAGCTTACTAAACTAAGCAATTCAGCTGCACTTAGATTCTTCCCGTATTTTGTTAGACATCAGGAGATGGAAAAGAGTCAAATGTTGAATCCTAACTATAATTAGAGTTTTAGTTTCTGTTTCTACTATACATGCATTAGAGGAAATGTTGTACATTGGACTAAAGTCAACAGGATGGAGGGCCAAATGACATGACAAACCCTGCAAATTTTGACGAGCCATACAGTATTAAAAAGAGCAAGCCAGTTATGAAATATGAACAATATAAAATGGGGATATATTGTCCTGGTTTGCACAGATATTGTGTGATTCATTAAAACCATATATATTTACAAATATTGAAACCATAAAACAGGACCATAAAAACAGCAATTCATTCAATGACATACAGCAGCACAAAAAGTCTAAAGTTAGGTCTTTAATTGACACTGAAAGTTAGGAAGACTGAAATTGAACTGGGAAGGTGTTCCATAACTGTGGTGCTTGTATTGGGAATGCCCTGTTTTGGGTTGCTGCATAGTGAATGTCTGTCAAGTGGATTAGTTTCAACAGGGACACCCTGCTTGATATTAATTGCTGAGCAGTTACATAAGGGATAAAGTGATCAATCAGATAGCCAAGTACCCAAGTAATTCAGAGCTTTCCATAGCGCTACAGACACCTTGAATTTGACCTGGTAGCCAGTGCCATGCCTTCAAAGCAGGGGTAGTGGGTTATCCCTTCAAATATCCACTAGTCTCAAAGGCAACTTTATGAAGAATGAATTGCAATAGTCTAACTTTGAGGTTATTGTTGGGTGAGTCACTGTGATCAAGCTGTCCCTTTCCCAGAGTGGGGAACCAGCTGTAGCTGGGAGAAGACTCACCAAGCCACAGAAGCCACTTGAACTCATGTGCATTTATGGGGAGGGGCAAGAGGAAATCATGACACACGCATTGTGATGATGTAACACAAACTCCAACCCTTTTGTACTTATGGTATGACATGGCACACATGTACAGAAGGGGTGGAGCTAATCATTACATTATGAAGCATATTATATCATTTTCCCAAAATCTCATGACAATCCTCTGCTGAGTATCCTTTCAGTGAAGCCTGTTATTTGAGAGATAGCAAATGGAGGGTATCAGGAAGAGAAAAAACATGTATGCCCTCATCCACTTTTGATTGCACTTCTTACTTGCTTCAGCCCCCCATCTCCTGTACTCATACGAAAAGTATTTATTTTTAAAGAAATGGATGTAACAAGAAACATTTTAATTCAAAGAGCTAAATTGTACATTCTTTAGTGGCTAAAAAATTTAGTGGGAATATTGACAGCATGAGGCTTGGCTATTTTATGTCACAGATCTAATTTTATGAACAGAGATTTTGTTTTTGTTTTTGCTGTTAATAGGATAGGGAAACCAAAGGAACATAGCTCGAGGGAGAACAGAACAATGTTGACCCTCAGTGCCAAAAAAGAAGAACTTCATGAGGAGAAGATAATTTGATCATTTCTAAAGCATCATCAGAAAGTCTCCCATTTCTTGAACTCTATGTCATTCCATTTATCTGCTCTCAAAAGATAAAAGGCAGAGCTAACCCAGAAGGTTCAGACTTGCTTTTCAGGAAATCTATGTCAGTTCCAATACCCGAGGCATTGTCTTTTGCCTGAACCTGTTCACTTTCAGAAACAGGCTTCCGTTTAATATGAATGGTGTATCAACTGTCTTGGCTGAAGAATTTAGAATCCACCCCTCCCCTCTGCCTCCAAAACTATACTTCTATTTCAACCACTGCTTTTTTAATGCATACTTTATTTGTCTAAGAAATGCCAGTTAAACTATTCTAAAGTATTGCCATATATTACTTGATGGCATCTATTGCAGTCTTGATCTTTGGCAAAGTAACCAGTCTTATTCCATTCCTCTATTTTCTCTACAAACATAGTTTCAGGCAGATCAATCATAGAAAGACTTTTCAGTTAGGGAAATAGTATAACATGAAGCTAATAGGACTGGCGTATGTCCTTACAATAGATGTATTATAGATGCAAGGGAGAATATCATACTACAAGGGGTTTGCCTGGTATATATTTTTTTATTCACCTAAGTGTGTTCCAGTGGATTAGCAAGAGACACCATACAGTGGGTTAGAAAGGATATGAACTCTTGAATGGCCTACTTTACAAAAGAGTGGGTAGGGTTAGACTAAACATTGAGTTTCATTTGATTTAACTGAAATGTAAATATAATTGCAATTAAGTTCATATGACTATGCCCCACATCTATAATAATGTTCCCCTTCTGTCACATGAAAAATTATAAGTTGGGGGTTGTTCAAGCCTAATACATTGCAAATATACACACACAGGGCTGTGCTGTGGAAAAAGATGGGAAAGTATGCATAATATGAAGAAAGTGTTAAGATTTAATGTAAACTGTTAGTCCTGTTCTGGTGGTATATGTGCATGCATAAGCCAACATGGAAAGAGCAGTGAGCAGCTACTTTCCTCTCTAAGTCATGCTGATGATCCCACTGGAAAGCTAGTCTCCACAACTCCAGCATGGCTCTCTGGTGGGGAGTAAGCTGCCCTTGAATTCCTTGTGGACTTTCCATGGATTCAGGCTCAGGTGAAACCTTCTGCTGTAGCCAATGGGAATCTCCTTGGGGAGACCAGCTTATCAGTGACCTCACTAGCGTGACTAAGAGAGGGCAAGGACTACTCACCACTCAAGTTGTTGGATTAGATACAGATTTTTAATCTAATCAAAGGGAAAATATACAAATATGTGTTTGTTTGACCACTGTAGGGCAGTGGTGGAAAATATACACATATACATATGTTAATGGCTCTGCAGTTCAGATCTATCAAACATCATTTTTATAGAATGCTTCTGGAGTACCATTAAACAGAGTATTTATTGTGGTTAAGCCTAATAACTGTTAATTGGTGTTCCACAATAGTAATAGCAAAAAAATAAAAAGGAAAGTAGTGGGAATCATGGATGTCTTGAACAGATATTTCTATGCTGTATGACATTTCTACTGAGAAAGTGAAAGAAAGAACTAAAGACCATATTACCAAAGAAAAGTATGTGGACAAGAAGTTTAGCAAACTCTATGGTCAAGTCACTGTTGCAATATAAGGCAAGACAACTTGGTTGAAGTTTAAATGTATACAAAATTGAATTTATATGAAATCGGAAGCCTTTGCTGAGCTTATTTTATTGACAGCGATATGCATTTGCTTGCTGTTTTATACGTTTATTTCCTTGTGAAAAGTAAATGAGTCATGCAACATATAATATCGGTAATGAGCATTTTTATGAAATGTGCTGAAATGTGCATAGCCTGTGGTGATTTCTGACATCTGCTGTTACAGGATCAGGGTTTGTTTGCAGTGGATCATGGAGAACTCTTTGTGTTAAATATCATCAAGATTTCACAGCTCTTTGTGTTAACAGATATCCCAAGGTGGGATAAAACAAATTCCAACTCGCCTAATACACAGATGCGGAGTTCAAATATTCAAGTGGATACAAGATCCAAAGTAGGTGCCACGTATACATGAATTTGCATTAGATGCACAGCTCAGAACACAGAGGACGAGCTAATGGCGTGGTGGTGGATGGCTTGGAGGCAGCTCCATCTGAGAACCTCTGAATATGTGCAGGCTGAGTTATGGGGATTGCTATCTACCACAGTCCAAATCCAGCACAGGGATAGGCTTCCACCTCTGAAGTCACTTGGCTGTGCTTTTCCTCCTTCTTGCTGTAGCTGTTTGTGCTTCTGCCTTTCCAATGTGAGATGTAATGGGAACAGCCAGTAACCTTTTTCTATCTTTATTTCTGGGAAGTGATGCAGATGAGACACCAAAGGAGAAATAAATGAATGGGCGTTTGCAATAGGGATGAGAAATAGGGAACCCTAAGGGATGGGAGATTCAGTGATAGGATCTTGTCCAGATTCTCTCCCCGCCTCCCCCCTCCTCTCCAAAATCTGGCACCAGCACTGGCTGCAGGTCTAATTAATACACTCCTTTTCTTGGTTGACCCATGTTGCAATTCTCCAGATTGATAGGTTTTATTTACATTGATAATGTTTCCCTTTGCTTATCATAGTCTTTTTCTAAAATGGTAAGTCTGCATTTGCTGGCTTCCTTCTTTCATGACATTTAATCTCAAGGGAAGCCTGCTTCTCCCTTCCTCAAGTGTTTGCCACTTAAGAGCTAGGGTGTACTCTGCACATTTCAGTCCTTGTCACGCTATGGTAAAACTCCACTTCTTTCATTTATGTTGTCAGGGCTATTTTCACCTTTGATAAGCTATGTCCATCAACCCTTTTATAGCTCAGCTATGAGGGGAAAATCCACTTATGAGACTCCATTACCTTTTTTGTCTATGAATATAAGTACGTTCCTGTGTGATGATTCTAATGCTGAATTGCTCCCTTTGACTTTAGTTGGGCTATCCAACAAATAATTTGAGGCTGATAGCCTGGGTTTAGCAATGCAATATTGGCATTTCAATTGTATGCTTTTATCAGTATAACTGCTTTCATGCTTAACCGCATTAAAATTGGCTGTCACCGGTTTGTTGCTCATAAACTTTCCCATATCTGTATCTACATCTATAATAATTTCTGATGGTTAAAGTGGGGTAGAAAATCTGCCTTGCTATGTATTATAAAAGATACAATTCTTTAATAAAACTGGGCATGATCAAAGAAGCATTTAATATGTAAGGCAGAAGATATGGCTCCATTAAGATTTGATAATTGTAGTGTATTAGGCTGAGAAATGCTGCATCCATATGCGCCCTCCTTCTGTAGCTCACATGCTTGAATAAAATACTTCTAGAGTTTACTAAGCCGCAGTTTTTTATACACTTGAATTGTAAACTGTGGCATAAATTGGATCTATGAACCAGGATATGAATTGAGGATATATTTCATTTAGTCCTATGGCTCTGTCTATAGCTCAGAGTTTTGCAGATGAAGTGGCAATACAGCACAATTAAATGAAAAATAAGTTCCCCCAATAATTCTGGCATAATATAGCCATGAAATTAAGCCAATAACCAATGTATGCAACTTCCACTGCCAAGGTAGTTATATATTCTGGGTTCTGTTGTGAATGTGTAGTATATACTAATCGATCTTTCTCCATTTATCTAGCCTAAATCTAACTGAAGGAGCACAGTCCTGTTTGTTCTTAACTGTAGACATTCTGTTGATGGACCACCCAACGGTTTGCAGAATTTATGCTGTAGGCTACAAAGATTTATCTTGTCACAACGTCTGGTGAAATAAAAACAAAAAACAAAAAACTTCACCACTACAACAAGTAAACCAAACCAAACCAACAAGCAAACAAAAACTAAACAAAACAAAACAAAAACAAAAACAGAGGTCTCTGCAACATGTGGTAGCTGTTAGATAGACGATGGCTGTCTTCCAGCGAAACTTTGTTGTGCTTAAGCCCATTCCAGTCAATGAGACAAGTTGGTTGTACTAAGTTAAGCCCCTTTGATTTAATTAAAATGGAAACATGAGTTGAATTGAGAGCTAGATATTAACAGCTGTCAGTTTTCAATAATTTATTCTGTCAAAAGCATGTTTATTTACACAAACCATCCAGTCTATGTATACAAAGAAAGTTTATGTAAACTGTGTTGGGGTTAAGGGATCATGTATCTATATATCACTTTTATTGCAATTTCCTGCTGTCTTCCTAGGATGATGCTATGTAAACCTGCAGAGTGCTGGAGCAGTGAAAACATTCATAAAAAAGAAAAAGAGACTGTCATTTAAGTTGAAAAAGATGATCACTAAGGAGCAATTTTCTCTCTTCCTTACATGTTTATAACACATCCCTTCTTGGAGGCTATTTACAGTAGCTTATTGACAAGGCACATATGCTTATTAGAAGCAAAAATGATCCCTGAACCAGTCTTTCTGTATCTTATTGCTGCAGAGAACACAGGGAATCAGTAGAGGGCATCGCTTGCCTTTCTTTTTAATTAATCACATAAAGCAGGAATACTTCTTACTAGCACAGGGATCAAAGCTGATTAGAAGGTCAGTGTGAACCTCTAGTCTTTAACCAATGTCTGGGAACTGAATAGATTCAACCTGTAGATTACTGTATGTGAATAATGGTGAGAACTGCAAACCAATATGGTCTTTTCCTTGAAACAGAAGCATAGAAGCAATGATCAAGCCCCTTGAAAATGTACACATGCCTATACACATACACATACATGCACATGTATTCTGACATGCAGTTGCTCTCCCTCACAATCACCCGCCCTATGTCAAAAAGGTCATATCATGAACATCATGGACTTCCATGCATGCACACCATGACAATAGTTAAATAAACACACGGAGATGACTATCTCCTGACAGGCTGATGGGTGCTGCAGCACAGACACTCTGGATTAGCTGGGAGTTAATTCATATAAATTCAATAGCATCTGCTCTTGTAAGATGCTTTATGCAGTTCTTGCTGCTAGCTGCCCCAAGCACAGCTGCTCAAACTCTAAGGCCCAGAATGCAGGGTCTTATCCAAGTCTAACATCAGGGTCAAAATAATACTTTTTAAATTGATGTTCTTACTTTTCTCATTAATGTTTGACAATAGTCACAATATACCTGACTATTTCTAGAAAATTCAACCAGTATTGAGACAAGATGGATCAAGAGTGTGAAATTCCACAGTAACTTAAATGTCTAAAATCCTGTGCCACACCAAGCTATGCCTATTATCTCATTGGAGCCTTATTTGGATTGTTATGGGATAGACAAGAACTATTTACAGGTAGTCCTTGCTTAACAACCCTAATTGGGACCACCAACTCTATTGGTAAGCGAAGGAGTCATTAAGCAAGACCATGACTTGTAACCTCCTGCCAGCTTCCCCACTGACTTTGCTTGTCAGAACCTGGCTGGGAAGGTCATAAATGCTTTCCTGTTTTCAACTTTTTATTTTTAAATCCTTTTGCTTGCTAATTTTAAAAAAAACTAATCTAATTAAACAGAAGTTATTTAATACAAATTGTATTAAGCTTCAGCCTTAGCCTATTTATTCAGAGGTGTTCATAAAACTCATGTTTCACTCTTTCTCACTCTCCCTTATCCAGATTCAGACACAAAGCACATGCTAAGACTACCAGCTATGTGTTAATATGATTACAGTGTGGGTTGCTATGATCATTAAAATATAGAATTAGGCCATATGTTAATTTATGAGCATTTCTAGATAAGAGGATTCTATACATCTAACCCTAATAGCCAGTTAGTTGGCTCATGAACTCACCAATGGACATCAAATATGCCAAGGATATGTTGGCTTATGCCCCATATCAATGACAACAGAATATAATATTTTTATTGCAGGAATGGAATGTACTTACTGCGGCATTGGAAGAGTATATTAAGCTGGTTCCTTGAATAATATGCTTCAGTATATTTACTTTTGGAGTTGCCTTTTATGCTGAAGCAAGAAGTATTTTTAAAGAATGGAGGATGGCTATCTTTTCTTAAAAGAAATTCAGATTTACTGCTGATATAAACCAAAGTGACATAAAAATAGCACATCCCTGCCAACAACATGCTGATATTGGCTGGTTAATCTCCCCCCCCCCCGCCCCCAAACTGGTATTCTGCTGAGAAGATAACTCTGTTTTAAAAGCCTCCTATTCTGGATGTTGAAGTGGGCTGCCTTGCGTATGATGGTATATATTAAAGAAGTATTGGTGTGAATTAAAGCAAGGAATTATTTAGATAGAACACCAAGTTAAATGTACAAGAAAATACATGTTAGCAAAAAGGAATGTGTTACCCTCTTCAATTGGCACGCTTAAAATTAGGATTGGCAGAGGAATAAAAACATCTGAGGAGCTATTGCTACTTATGAGAAGAACAAAGAGAGAAAGCAATCAAGCTTGCCAATGGCCAGCTCAGCCCATGCAATTGGGAGTAGGTTAGGAAGATAAAATTATCATGCGGTCAAATTTTCAGGTCTGTTTTAAACCCCCCCCCCCCACAAAGCGCAAAGGCATGAGGCATAATGCTCAACTTTGGGCAGGTTTGGAAGCCATTATGGGGCAATAAGAAAAGCATAGTATTTGCTCTCACACAATCTGGGGTAGCCAGCAAGAAAGTTAGGTTTTTAAGGAATGTTTAGACACCTTTCTACAGCAAGCATGGGTAGCAGCATCAGAGCGAGGGGAGGGGGAGAAGCAATGGGATGAAGAATTATGGAGCCAACATCATAGTATCATGATGCATACCTTGCCCCTTTTGTATGTTCATTGCACCACTGCATGCCTGAATCAAGAGGATGGAGCTTCTTGTACTGCTAACACTCATGGGGACAGGCAATGTCAGGCCCAGCCCAAGAACAATAAGGAAAACAGTCCAGCCAAGTTCAGTTCTTTTATTGCCTACACCATATAAACAGAATCGTGCCAGACTAAATCTGTACTACTCTAATCTAGTGGATATACCCTGGGAGATTCTAGGGAATGTCTATCCTAAATCTCTTCCTCTTTCCACACTCCTGCTCTGGACTGTGCTGTCTCTTGTTTTGCCCTGCTTCCTGGAATGTGCTCCCTCCTTCCTGAGAACCTGATGCTGTACTGCATTCTGTCACGTTACCTCCCCCTCTGTAGATACATTTCATAACAGGTAATCTGTGAACCTTCAGATGATTTTGAATTCAGCTTCTACGATTCCTTCCACAGTCCTTGGTGAACATGATACAAGTTGCAGTCCAGCAATATCTGGAGAATAAGGCTGTAGAATAATGTCAATATATTATGTCCAAGATTGGAGGCAATATATCTATGTGTACATTTTGGTGGGGAATATGAATGTTCTTCCCAGAGATCTAGTGGACTCTTGTCTGAGCTATCAAGGTCTTTCTTATGTTCATATGCTCTATCATGTATGTAATTTGATTAAAAAAAAATTATGTACAGGTAGTCCTTGCTTAATGACTGTTTATTTAGTGACTATTCAAAGTTACAGCAGTGTTAAAAAAAAGTGACTTACAACCAGTGCTCAAAGTCACAACTATCACAGCACCCCTGCGGTCATGTGATTGTGATCCAGGCGCTTGGCAATCAGCTCACTCTTACGCCAGTTGCAGTGTCCCGCAGTCATGTGATCATCATTTGCGACCTTTGCAGCCAGCTTCTGGCAAGCAAAATCAATGGGGAACCATGTGATTCACTTAATGACTGCGTGACTTGCTTAACGACCACATGATTAACTTAACACTGCAGTGATTCACTTAATGACCGCCACAGAAAGTTGTAAAATCAGGCCCATGATGATTCGCTTAACGATTGCATCGCTTAGCAACCTAAATTCTGGTCCCAATTGTGGTTGTTAAGCGAGGACTACCTGTATAGATATTTTCTGTATCTTTTGTAAATCTATTTCATTGTCAGAGTCCAGATACATTTTTCTGGAGTCATCTTCTGATTTCCAGTTACTGTATAATGCAACTCCATTTAGGATGGGCCAAATGACTATGTTGACTGGATAAATGCTTAAGAACATGCTTCTTCCAAGCCTGGAGAATTTAGCTTTCATACAGTATTGCTTGTCCCCTAGAGTGGCTGAGGTTGCAGGTCCCTTTCTCTTCCCTTCTCAGTGGAACATGCAGCATAAGAAGAATCTTGCTGACTCAGGCCAAAGGCTTTTCTAATCCAGCATTCCAAGTTGCAGTGACCAATCAGATGTACCTGTGAAGTTCACAGACAAGACCTAAGGATAATAACCCTCTTCTAAGTTGTTCCTAAACAATGCAAAAAGGCATTGCTACCCAAGATTCTTGATAACATTTTTGGTCCTCAAGCTTCTAGGGTAAAATATGAAATGTCGTTTATTACTTTTAAAGTTCTATATAGCTTGAATCAGGTGACTTGACAGAACATCTCTCTGTCTTCAACCACTTATCTAATCCCCTTTTTAGAACTATCTAAATTGTTGGCCATCAGATGGCAAAGAATTTTACTTTTAATTATGCATCTTGGCTAAGTCCTGAATCTTCCTACATTTACCTTCAGTGGATGACTCTGAGTTCTATGTGAGAGAAAGAAAATCTTTTCCATGCCATGTAAAATCACATGCTCCCCCCACACCAGCCTTTTCTATCACATTTCCCTTTACACACTTCCTCTTTAAGCTAAACAGTTCCAAATGCTTTTGTCTTTTTCTGAGTCTGAGCACATGTTCACTTTGGCAGCCTTTCCCAATTTGATGCTTTCAGATGTCTTGGGATTACAGCATTAAGTCTTTCCAGCCAACATGGCCAGTCAAAACTTTAGGAGTCATAGTCTGTACATGTCTAGAGGCTATTACATTACAGAATGCAACATAAGATTTTATGGATAAGCAATAAGTGACTGTAGTTCATAGATACATTTCCTGAAATAAAATAGTATTTAAAGTGGCAGATGATTCATTTGTTGTTAGATTGTGTGACAATAGCCGCATTATTGCAACATTTAATTGCCAGTTTGGTGTAGTGGTCAAGGTGCTGAACTAGGAGGGGGTTGACCCAAGTTCTAGCCCTCCCTTAGTCATAAAAACTGGGTGAGTTTGGACTAGTCAACCTTGCTCAGCCCTAGGCTGGGAAGTGGGAAAAACATCCTTGAAGAAGGTAATATATTGAGGGATATATAATGATAAAGCAACAAAAAAGAATGAAGTGATCTGTAATTTATTTACACAAAGCCCAAGAGCTGACAAACGAACAAAATCAATTGGTCTGTCATTCTGCAGGAAGATGGAGGTGTATGAGTGTCTCTGCTTTTTCTTGTTTAAAGTATGTGCAGTTTCTTGTGTCAGATCACTGCTGAAACTGAAGCTTATTTTAGGGACATTCTTGGATTCAGGAAGTATTATTCTAGTGGTAGGGGCTGGACTTGAAACTGCAGAGAGTTAAAAATGTTGATTTATTGAAATCAGGAAAAGTGTGGAGGAGGGAGGAAGAAGAATTACATACGCTTTATTCTGAGTTCTGCTCCAGATTTTATGGGAAAAAAAACTTTGGCATGCTTATTTCTCTATTTTGGATTTGGAACAAAGTGTTTCTTGTTTGTATATCTTTTTGTAGCTGTAGATTGTTAGAGCCATAAAGATAGCAGGTACCATGTTTCACTGAGCGTAATCAAAATGATAGATATTTAGAGTTTTCACTAGGTTTTTTAAAAAAAATTACAATTTGTTCCAAAAGGAGAAATTCAGGAATAAAGTTTCTGTGGAAAGTAGAAGAATGAAACGTTTTAAAGAATATGCATGTTGTTAATGATCAATGCCATTATGTAGGCATGCTGGGTTATAGCTCTAAACAACATAAAGGTGGAAACTGGCATATCTATATATCAAGGCAGAGCAGGTAATATTTGTCTTCAGAAAGGGAGTTAATTGTTTAGGCTGAATGTATTCCACAAGGTACATTACTTCCACTTTCCTTAATTGTGATTTTAGGGCTAAGAAAATACCTTTTAAAATTATTGAAGAGAGAAGAGCTTTGAAACATACTGGTGCCATAGAAATTATATTATTTGCAGATATGCAGATCAATAAAACAGAACATTCATATATCATTGTTGACTATGTATGTTTCCCTATAAATAAAACTGCCCAGTCAAAATTGGAAACAGCCAAAAATATCGCACTGAAACAGCGTGTGAGTCTCAAACACAGAGTAGCAAATTTTATGTATAATCATTGGAATGACCTAGACTGATGCAATACATATGTGTGGACATGTTTTGTTGTCAGACAAAAGACAACCGTAAGTGGGTTGTCAAAGAGATCATTATAGGAGAAAATGTATAAGTCTCCCATGTTAATCAGTGAGAAGCCTACTAATCTGGTTCTGTTATGTAGGGAATATTGGTTAATTGTGTAATAGCTAAAACAGATCTACATGTCCAAGAATAGTATTTATCTGAATGGCAGATGTTAGGGGCAAAGTGAGGAGGGCCATATGCTCCATTCCTTGTTTGTTGGCTTTCTAGAGGCTTTTAGCTGTCCAATTCAACTGAGAATCAAATTAATTGTGGTGGAACACTGAATGAATGAATGAATGAATGAATGAATGAATGAATGAATGAATGAAAGAAAGAAAGAAAGAAAGAAAGAAACTGGATGCTGGAGTAGATGGTCCTTGGAGTGCTTTGAGATGGACAGCTTCTACAGCTACCATTAAAGTGCCCTGTACAGCTATCTTGAACTATTTAATATATTATTTTATAAACAGAGAAATTATGAGAGGATAACAAATGAAAACTGAATCCCTTGTAACATTCCTAGAATAAGGCAGGGCAGCATGCATTAAAAGCCTCATCTGACTATGTTCTACATGGGAATCTCTTCATTGAGTGAGGCACTTTTGTAGCAGTCTTCATTTCTCAGGCAACTGCTGTTCATGAGATAGTTGATGATAAATACAGTGCCATATCATTAAAACAAACTGAAGCCACATTAAAATGGAAGTAAAGCATGCATGAGAATAAATGGAATGCTTAATGAAAGCTTCAGCACTGGCCAGAGAATAAGATATGCAGGTGGGATGTCTGTTTGGTTGTTTATTGTATGGTATTTATGGATACATTTATGAATGCTTATGAATGCTTATGTTAGAGATGTGTTAATGAGGGATATGAATGTTGGTTAGTGGATAGCTTTACATAGGGGTAAGAATGCATGGAGAGAAAAATACTAAAATTAGCAATATAATGTTTGAAAGATACCGCAGGTTATTAACGTCTCTTCCTGCAATTTTAAAACCATGCTCATCTTCCCTCAATATATATTCCACATAAGGAACTAATGCTAGGAAAGATGGAAGGAAAGAAAAGAAGAGAACAACCAGCAGCAAGATGGATGGACTCAGTTACAGTGGCAATGAGTTCACCATTGGAAGACCTGAAAGACCAACTTAGGGATAGATCATCATGGAGAAAATCTAACTACGTGGTTGCTAGGAATCGAAAATGATTTGATGATTTGATGAATTAATTTAATAAATGATCGAATCAATTTATTATTGATTGGATAAATAAAGGAAGATAGACAAACCTGTCTTACTCCTTTCCCAACCTGGAGCCAGTCTATTTCACTATGTTCCATCTAGATGGTGCCGTCTTGACCTGTGTATGGTTTTGTGTAGGACAATGAAGTGTTCTTGCATAAGGTTGCTTATCTCAAAAGGAAATAGCATGATGGTTATGTATATATGTGTGTGTGTGCACGCGCGCATGTTTCTACATATGTTTGTGTGTGAGATATCTGCAACATGCAAAACATTGTATACTCAGTAGTGCTCAAAGTAATGAATTGTCAGTCTTTATGAAAAAATATTCTAAATAAACTATTATTTATCTCTAGTGATCCTATCATATAAACCCTACCAAAATGGTAAACTGTTGGGGATTATATTTCATCTGACTAAATTGTTTAGTGGATTTATTTGACTCCTAAAATGAAGCCATCACAAAATAAGAAGAGTGGTGTGAATATTTCCAGAATTGTTGAGGTATTATTTCTTTTGGTCCCTTTAAATGAAGGAGTTTTCAGGTTAAAAGAAAGGGTAAAAACAAAAATGTTTCTTGTGGGACTGCACCTGTATTTGTCTGGACTTTAGAGTTATTAGCAGCTCTGGGTCACAGTAGATGAAAGAACATGTGATGAACATTAGAAAAATGATGGTTTAGGAGGCATAATGGATCTAGCAAAGCATAGCCTTTTTAACAGCTTAGTAGAAGGTTTTAGCTGACACTAGTAAGCAAAGGAATATAAAGACAATACTGCATGTAGTGTGGGAAATAGTTTTTTTTTTTTAAAGTAAACATGTATCAAATTTAAGAAACCACTATCCTTTGAATTTAGATAAATGTCATGGCTAGCTTTTTAAGAACATGACCATGTCTCATTTCTTGCTCCTGTTTCTGTAAATTGTTTCCCTTCATTTATACATGTCAATGTATAAATGTTTTTATATTTTTATTGTTATTTTTAATAAATTTTTATTAAACACCAAATGCAAATAATTCAAATGGAAGGTTAAAAGAGTACATAAAAGCATACATTACTACATTGCATTAAATAGGTAAGTTAAAATAAACAATAAAATATACCATAAAAACAATAACAGAGAGTAAAAACAGTAAAAAATATATAATTTTTATATTGGGCAGGGCTCAATTCCATCTTGATTATCTGATGTTTTGGATTGTTGCCACATAAATATACTATTCTGTTTGTATTCAGTAATTAGGAACCTAATCACATTATTATACCATAATTACTTAAAAATAAAAGAGAGTTTTTAAAAGAAAATTTAACCTTTGCCTTTTTGGACTTGGGCAATGGTAGAACCTTAAAGTTGGGGTGCGGGTCATTTAATCTATCAAGCCTACCTCCTTACTTAGTGTAGGACTCTAAATGAAAACATCCCCCATTGACAGTGTTCTAGTCTTAGCACAAAAATGGACTTGGGACAGCTGCTTCCATACAGGATTGATTTAGACCAGGAAAACAGCAGTAGACGAAGAGAATATATATTTGCTTCACTAGTACTGATTCTTTGATTGACATCAATAGGGCTGTTCTCAAGCAAAAAGATAAAACCTTCTGCATCAAGGGGAAATAACCCATGTACTACATTATTACACCATTGGTTTTCCCTAGCACCCCATAATCACACCAAGAAAATTTGGTGGCAAAATAACCAGAAATTGGTGGTGCAATTTTTAAGTTTTTTTAAAGTAACGATGGTAATGGGAAAGTGAAATATTTTGCTTATGATTGATCCCTTAAATGCCTCATCAACCCTTCCGTTAACCCCAAATGTTCACTATTTACATCCAGGATTTTTGGATAGTTTTGAAGATGGCAATAGGAGAAGAAGAACCTTAGAAGATAAACTGTTTCTCTCTCTACTGTTATTTCTCCCCCTGAAAATGGTGCCTAAATAAATCCAAAACATTTAGGCCATGTTTCAGAGAGTTGAATGCTTTTAAGGTAGTGATGAGAGCAATTTCATCTGCATTTAAGGATATTGAGAGCAATCTTATTTTCATTGGCTTCTTCTCTTGTGCTTTTTTCCAGTCCAAAGCACTTCTGAACCTGCTTCCCTGTGGGGTGTCTGAAGAGGTCATGGCCCTCTTATTTTTGGAACAGCTGCTGCTTTTTAGGAAGGGATAGAGGGCACGATTTAGCTAAAACTGGATGGGTTTCAGGCTTGTGAAATTAACTAAGGGACACCTACTTTTACCTTCATTATTCAAGCATCAGCTCCACTGTTGAGAGGGGAAGGGCCAGAACGATATGTAACTTTCCTTATACTATATCCTCATTTCAATGTACTCATTAAATTAACAATTTTGTTTTCAAATTGGTCTTTGGAAATGCAGCTTTTGCTTTTTGAGTTTTTATTGTTCCATGAATAATAATAATGACAACAAGAACAATAATGTATTAAATGTACTGTATATGCCACCTGACTCCCAGCGACTCTACATTATTACAGGCAGTCCCCGGTTTAAGAATGTCCGACTTACAAGCAAGGTTTAAAATTTACATTGTGTTATAACTTAAAAGAGAACTTTTATAAAATGACGTATTGTTGGTATTTGTCACTGGAAAAATTATCTCAAATGTGTAAAGGTACGTCGAACGCGTGCTGGAAATGTGAACAATATGAAGTGACGTTTTATCATCTTTGGTGGACTTACAAAAATACAAAAAAAAATAGGAATGAGATACATATTTGTATACAGAAGATTCTAAAGATTAATATACAATCAAAATCAGAGACTTTTCTTTTAGGTTTGATGGATGATCAGTTGGAAAAAACTTATGGAACTTTGTTCTTATATATGACAACAGCAGCAAGACTCTCATATGCACAGAGGTGGAAGGACGAGACATTACCTATGGTGGAAGAATGGATGGTGAAGTTGATGGAGTTAGCTGAGGTGGCAAAATTGATGGCTTTGATTCGAGATAAGACATTGTGTAATTTTAATAATACTTGGTTATTTTGCTGTATGAATTTGATCATTAGAAATAATATGGATTAATAGAAATAATGAAGTTATGTTTTAAACTTAGAGTAAGAGGTGGATGTATACTGTTGCTTATATTTGTTGTGAGGAGGGTCAGAAGTCAATACTTTTTTTTTCCCTTTCTCTTTCTTTTCTTCTCTTTTTTGTCTTTCACACTTTTTAATCTTTCACACATGTTGTTTCTGTAATTCTCTTTTTCTTCTCTTAATGCTAGTTTTTGTTAGTTTTTTATTGTTCTTTTAAATTTTTTTTAATGAAGTTATTATTAAAAAAAATGCCTGACTTAAAGAGAACTCATACTTATGAACAGACTGCCATAAAGCCTATTATATTAAAATTTTGAATTAAATACAATGGTTCATAATAGCAAACTCACGCACTACTTTGTGATGCTCATGAAAACATTTCATGGCTTCAACGGTTTGTCGGCTCAAGGAAGGAGAACGCTGTCCGCCATTTTAAGTCAGATCATGTTGCTGTTAATGCTGTGTTGAGTGTACCTGTTCCAATTTACCTGCAAATTCAACTTAAAGACAGACTTAGGAACAGATCTCATTCATAACCCAGAGACTGCCTGTATTGTTGTTGTTGTAATAAGCTAAAGTTAGTTAGTTTAGGACCTTCCTAAAGGACCTTTGTAAAGTTAGGCTCTTCCCCTCCCTGTCCTCTCCCAGCAAAGTGTTGAACTAAAAAGCCTTCATTGCAGCACCATGGGGTCTTACACAATTAGCATTTAGATGGGAGATGATGTGATGGAATGTATCCAGGAGGAGGAGAGTGATGTGGGAGATCAAGACTATCAGGAAGGGGGGGTGGCATTCCAGCAGGGGAAAGGAGGCAAAAGACAACACAGTCCGCAGGGGCAGCGTGAGAAGAGTAAGAGATTCAGGATAGCCACTCCTAGAATCTCACAGGGTATATCCACTAGTTGTTGTAGTATACATTTAGTTTGGCAAGATTCTGTTAGTAAGGTGTAAGCAAATAAAGGAACTGTACTTGACTGGACTGTTTCATCGTTGTTCTTGGGCTGGGCCTGACAGATGATCAGGAAATCCCAGCACTGTAGGTTAGTCTGGGAGGTTGAAAATATTCCAGAAGAAGGCAGTGGCAAATCACTTCCGTACAACTGTGGAGAAAATTGAATGGATATGCCAGGAGAAAAGACCTACTCCAAGGGTTCATTACCTTTCCCTATATAATTAATATGCTGTTCTACCATTCAATGGAGAGATAGCTCACAGGACACTTCACAATCTGGTTTAGATTTTACAATCCAAAATTCAGTTTCAGTATCATCCTTTCTTTTTCGAATCCAGACTTCTGCTTGTGTTCAAAGTTGGCAGTTTTTATAGGCAGTCACTAAGTGGGTTAATTCTATAAGGTAGTTTGCATGCTTTGTGGTCTTGATGTAAAGGCATATTTCAGGTTCTTGTCAACAACCTGAAATCCATTTGTTGAAATTTGCTTGCTGAGTACATCCATCATTACCCCTTTCCTTCCCCCAAGGATGAAATCTACATTTGATGAGGTAAAGTAGTCTATGAAGAATTCTGGGCATGTGCATCTTGATAATAGCATTCCTTTCTTAATCCAGGTAATCTATACATCAGCTGCAAATCCATTTTTAATTCACAGTGAAAGTAAGTAGTACATTACTGGCCATATGCTAACCTATGCATTATGTATTAGTTTGGTTTGGTTTTGTGTTTGCTTTGTAATAACCAGTCACATCAGCCTTCCCTAGTTGTGCTTTCCAGATATATTGGATTTCAGCTCTTATAATACAATGACAGCATGGTTCTTCATTGTGAATTATGGGAATTGAAGTCCAACACCTCTGGAGGGAAAAGAGTCCATTGGGGTTGGGAGGCCAATGCATTTAAATAAATAAATAAATATTAAATAAAAGCTGGGCTATGTGAACTCATGGTTTGGCCATCTAACCAAGATTTAAATTAATTATTTTTGATCAGATTTTTCTTTCATCCATTCTAAACTGACATTATAACCAGTAAAATATTTAAAATAATTGAATCCAAATCTTTCCCTGATGTTTAAACTTTGCACATTTGTGTTCATGTTCAAATACGTTGCCATGTGTTACATCCTAATGAACTTGGCAAACTAGTGTTCCTTTTATTTGTGTATGTAGTGTAGTGTGAGTCAAAAGATATCACTGAACATATATGACTTACATTACTTAATACAGAATGTTGATTTCATAGCTATTTTGTAACATCCTGTTTGATATGGTTGCTGGCTGATTTCTCTGATGGGTGTGTACCAGTGTAAATAAAATAGAACACAATCCAATAGTGGGTCCCTTTTTAGCTTCAGCTGATGATTAATATGTAGCATTCATTGGATCTTTGCTTAGGTGCTTAACTTGCTTGCCAGATTAACTTTTTATCTTGATTGACCAATTATTTAGAGAGTGGTGGGCCTCCTTCACTAGAAATGTTCAGATGGAGGCCAGACACCTATTTGCTGGGATGCTTTAATTCAGATTTGTGCATTGAGCACTAATGAGCTTAAATGGCCCTTTCCAAGTCTATGCTTTTGCATTTTGTTTTGGGGGCTGAGATATTTCATGAACTGAGGGTCATCTTTTGCTGATAATAAATAAGGGCTGTCTCTTCTAAGATGGTGTCCTCCACTTGAAATTATTATGCATACCTACACTGAAAACAAATGAACATTACTTAAAAATAGTTGGCCAATTAATCAATATAAAAGCTTTTAAATTAATTAAATGGATAAATCATTTGAATAAAGTTTGCAGTCCAGATTTTACCTGCAGTTATGGGGTAATAAAGACATGACAAATATAATTAAAATTGTATCAAGTGATAATTTATTTCTTAATAAATCAGTTGATTATCATGACTTGCTAGATGTTGAGGATATTTTTAACATTCCTTTACTTCCCCAGATTTTTTATTAGAATTTCCTTATAACTTTGAAATTCATTCTGGGTTACAGGCTTGTCAAGTGGTGATATATATAGCAAAATGTCTATTTATTCTTATTTAATCTATGCCAAACATGTCTAGCTTAATTATACTTTGCTGCCTAGAATTTCCTCTGAATCCCATTAGAAATCTTATTAAACTGCCCATCATTTTGTCAGGCACCTGATCATAGTGTGACAGATACTGTGTGTTCGGTCTTCTAATCTTCATATGTGTCTGAAGCGTATGTGTGACCGCAGTGGCTGGTAGGATCTATTTACTTGATTGCTGGGAGGTTTAGATTGTTTGTGGCTATCTAAGTCCTAGACTGAGCAAAAACAAGTGCTCAGTTTCATCATATAATAGTTTCACTGACCATAAAAATGATTAACTTTAGCTAAAAAGACTGAACCTCTCACTTTATCAAAAATTATAGTGCATTCATAAAACACCATTCTTTTTTTATTTTTCTTGGTTATGTTTGTTCTATTTTTCTTGAACTGGAATGGTAGAAGGACTTTTCAGGACTTAGAGCAACAAAGGTGATAAGGAGTCTGGAGGCTAAATCCTATGAAGAATGGCTAAAGGAACTAGCTATGTTTAGCTTAACAAAGAGAAGACTGAAGGGAGACATGATAGCAGTCTTCCAATACTTGAAGGGCTGCCACAGAGAAGAAGGTGTCGATTTATTCTCCATAGCACCCAAAGGTAGGACAAGAAGCTCATCAGACCTGCAAATAAGGAGGCATTTCTTGACAGTGAGAATTATTAAGTGGAACAGCTTGCCTCCTGGAGTTGTGGGTGCTGCATTGCTGGAGGTTTTCAAGAAAAGATTGGACAACCATTTGTCCCAGATGGTATGAGGACTCCTGCCTTGGGCAGGGAGTTGGACTAGAAGACCTCCAAGGTCCCTTCCAATTCTATGATTCTATGATTCTATGATTCTATGATTCTATGATTCTATGATTCTATGATTCTATGATTCTATGATTCTATGATTCTATGATTCTATGATTCTTGGATTAGGCTATTGAACACATAGTGAATGCTAATGCATGCTTAAGAATACTTCACTGGTTTCCTGGATTATGCTAATACATTGGCATTGATTTCTTTTCTCCTTTTCTTCATATATTCTCTTATATTGGAAAGCCTTTCCAGATGACTAACACTTTGGAATGGCAAGGAATAAGTTTGCAACCAGGCAAAGCCAAATTCAGGAATCCCCTTTTCTGAAATGTAACTGCATTCTGCTTATGTAGGATGAATACTGTCCATTTTTTTTTGTCCAACTAGATGGTTTGGTTAATTATTACCATCTCATGTTGGACAGTAGGAAGATTTCGCTACATAGGTCAACTGAGCCCTATAAAAGCCCCCAAGAAGCTCATTTTAAATAGTTGGAATACATAAGAATTCACAGAAATGGATAAACATCTTGATAGTATCATGGTGATCCGAGGGGTGCATTCTTATTCCTGATTTGGATCAAATACAGAGTGAGAAGTATCTTAGCAATAACCCATGATTCCTAAGGAAACTCATTATGCTAAGGGTTGAGAGAACCAAAGTTAATTACTTTGTTTTAATCATTATATGCACATACATGTATGTATACACATACACACACACAGACACAGGCACATATACATATATGTGTGTGTATATGTATATGTGTGTGCATTTCTCTCTCTGTTTCTCTCTTTCTCTCTCTCTCCCTCATGTTTGCTGATCCCAGTTCTTTCTTCTCCCTTGAAAAGGGAGTGGCTCATTCTGGCTGTCTGGACATGACTTTGTTAGTGTTTGTCTGTTCACACGGGTGACTCACTCTTGGAATATTAATGGATGGGATAGCAGCCAAATCAAAGACAATTCCATTAAAGTCTCTGAGTTTGCAGGGTGCTTACAAAATCAACATGCTGTGCAATGTTAATATTTGACCAGTGAAACTGCTGCTTCCCTTCTCCTGATTCTGGCTTTCAGCCACATAAAACACAAGACAGATGTTATGCTTTACTAGGGTCAGGGTTATCAAGGGGGTGTGATTAATAGCCCATTGCTTTCTTTTTGACACTTCATGTTTTGTTTATTGCCAAGGAAACATAGAATTCATTGATAGTCTTGTCTCTGTGAAAAATACAATTGAATAAACCATAAAGAGAATAGTGTTGAGCCAGCTCTCTTCTTTCCAACATCCCAAACTGGGCTGGAACTTTTTTGATCTGAGGGCTACTGATACAGATATATCAAAAGCCAGAGGTTAATGTCTCCTCATATAAATAACAACTGCAAATGGAAACAAGGTGTTCCCTACTGTATAATGATTTAGTATCATATGATCAAGGCAAAAAAGAAACCACTGACTTTTAGGAAAGCATCAAAGTAATTTGTTAGTCTTTGATGTAGGAAGTTATTTATAACACACAGCATTTGCTGATTGTGTGATATGGCTCATGGCAGATATGAATGGTCAAAGTTAAAACAATATTGTACACAGTAAAATCTGAAGCTTGGAAATGGATGATATAATGGACTGTATTTTAACTTCTATTTTTAAGAAATTGTATTCTCCTTTTGGAGAGTTATTTCATAAATTATGATTTTCTTAATAGATACCAATTATACCATCTCTTTGGTATGGGAGGTATTTTGGAATATACCAATACCAATACCAATACCAATACCAATACCAATACCAATATATATATCTTAATTCATTGACTCACTGATTCTATGCAGAACTTCTACCCCAAAGGGTAGCAGCTGGTGAAAAGGGGATTTCTAACTTTTGCAGTGTGTCTTGGCAAGATGGTGGCAACTGGAGGAAGAGCTCCAAATCATAGTGGATGGGAAAATGGCCAATGGGTCAGGATTTGATCTTATCACATTTGAAGGGCAATTTTCAGCTGCTACTTCTGTCCCATGGCACCCATTTCCACAAGAAGCACAATTATAATCAAAACTGGGATAGATTTCATCCTAATACCAATGCCCCTATCTTCCTTTTTGCTTTAGTCTATCTAGATAGAAATCTCCTTGATTAGGTCAGTGTTTTGAGTTCTAAAGCAGAAGCTCTGGACATAAGAGTTTGTACCAAGAAATGGAACACAGACACACTCTTTTTTATCCCCTGAATTGTCTCCATCTTCACTTTTCATTCTGGTTTGATTCCTGCTCATCTGTTGCATGCATGTTACAGTATATTCAGATGTGTAGAAGCTCATCAAAAATTGGTAGTGATGACTCCAAAGGTGTAGTGGCAATCAGGAAGACCATTGTTATTTTGAGGAGTTTAGGTGACATAGTTTGATTCTCCTGCACATGTTAAGAAAGCTCACTTTGAATCACAATAATGTTTAGCTGGCTTGTTTTTCATTTTTACTTAGAAGTGCGTGGTGGGGGGGGGGACCCTCAGGATTGTTTAGGTTAAGCACTAGCTTATCTCTACAGTTCTCAGGCTCTGGAATTTTTGGATGAGCAGGTATAACATCTGGTCAAGGTCACTTTCAGAGTCATGGGATTGCAGTGCTAGACTTTAATAAAAAACCCTGACATTGCCCCTGGAATTTGGAGCATGGACCCAGGCCTTGGGACTAGGTGCTATGTTATCTAAACCATCTTGGGTCTCTCTGCTGTTGCCTTATGGTAGCTCCCAACAGTAGGGGAAGAGTTTTATCATCTTGCTTGGTATGTTATGCTTTTATACTATGCTCTTATATTCCTGTTTAAATCTGTTAGCTAGAGTTAACAATAAAATCTCCTTACCTACTGGTGTGTTAATTGTCTCTGGATCTAAAAGAACTAAAAGAACCAGTTGCCTGAGCACCTGATGAATGCCTTGTCAATTGGCAAAACAAAAGGTTCCTTCAGAAGGATGCCTAGTAGCATTTTAATAAAATTTGTTAGCTTGAAGAGGTGCTACCAGATGACTCCTGATTTTTGGCTACCATAGATGACCTCCTCCTACAATTTCTGATGTAGTGAAGATTTTTGAAATAAGCACTGATTTATTAATGGTTTCCTCAAAGTTTTATTGATATATTTTATTAAAACTGTAAATCCCATGTAATTACTAATATTGTATTATCATCTTTAATAATCCATTCCATGTCAAGAACCCCTTTCCCCATTTTCTTTTATGAGACAATCTCAGTTTAAAAATACCTTTTGTTGTTGTAAACTGAGCTTCTCACAAGGTAGTCTAACTTTGAAACAATGTTAGTTCTGATGTAACTGTTTTTAAAAGCTTTGTAATATTAAAATATAATTTTGTTGACTTCTGGGTGGTTCTTGATAGGTTATCAAGTATTAGTTGTTTGGGCTGTTTGGTCCTAATAGTATTGCTTCCTCTGTGTGACACAGAGCTTTGGAGCAATCAGCTGAGTTTCACTTTTACCATCAAGTGAAGGACTTAGATTAAATTGACATTAACTATTTACATAAAGTTTGGAATAATACTGAATGTTTTTTTGTGAACCAGTGGTAACTCACCTTAAAATGTGGAATTGATTTCTTTTGATCTTAAAATGAGTTTAATATAGCACAAACTGTTATTCTGTACATTCCAGACACCATCGAGAATGCTTGATAAAGCCTGAATGCAGTTGTTTGCTGCTACAGATGTAACTTAGAACTTGAGCATTAACTCACATGGTCATTAAATTAATCATTGCTAATTAAGGATGCATATGTTCCCTTTAACTATATTCCCAGCATTTGTAATCAATCAAGATATCATGGATTTTTCTTGCTTTGGGTATGGCCAAATAATGTTTATACAGCATTGGAAGAAGAATTCTACAATTGGCTTGCAATAATGGATTGATGATACGTGTAATCTGTAACATTTGAAATAGTTCTCCCCCTCAGGAAAGAGGCAAATAAGATTTTGAGCAATTTCCTCAACTTTGGGGGAGTTAGCATATACATGAGATTCCCTTCCTTCCTTCCTTCCTTCCTTCCTTCCTTCCTTCCTTCCTTCCTTCCTTCCTTCCTTCCTTCCTTCCTTCCTTCCTTCCTTCTTCCGTAAATCTCAGTGTTATATTATTTTGTTAAATCTAATGATTAAACATTTTCTTCTTTTATTTGAATTAATTTGGCACAATAAAAAAATTCTTCAGAAGTTCCATTGTTTGATCAATTAGCACTTTTCATCTAGGAGTCACAACTTCAAAGCTGCAATCATTATCATGATGTCATTAGGGGAGAGTCTACATCCATTTTTAAGATTTGTCTTGCATATGGTCTTATGGTTCAAGCAAGATAAACTTCTGTTCCTTTATTGCAAAGGAATTCAATAACTGAGATATCAGAAGGAGGCATTTTAAAAGGCTGATTGCCTCTAACCTTGGCCTAATCTAATCTTTTGATCTTCTTGCCTTTACAAATGTCACTCAAAATAAAATAAAATAAATCCATGAAGTGATGTTGGTAGAGTTAGATTACTAAACTGGAAGAGAAGATTAAAAAGTGAGAAAAAGAAAATGAATTAAGTGTTAGATATTGAAATAACTCATGTAACAGTCTAAGTGGGCAAAGAAAATAAGATATGATAGAAAAGATGCAAACAAGTAGCTGTGAAAATTGAAAGGGGAACTAAAGTTTCTTAAACAACATTAAGCCACTAAGATTGGTTAACATTATCAGTTAACCAATTGTTTGGATATTTGTCAATAGAAATATATGACAAAGCATATACAGTATTTAAAGTTCAAAGATTATGAAGTGCTTTAAGATGAGTCCAGGATCTAGTCATTTTGTGCTAGGTAGTAGACTTTACGTCTTTTCTTTGGAAGATGGATCCATGCACTGTGTCGTATTTTTACAGCAACTGTGAAGGGGCACCTTCAGTATAACTTGCCCTAACAACATCTATTAATCATCTTCCTTATTTGGTATGGCCTTCTTAACAGAATGGATGAAAACTAAGAGTTAGGGGGAGGAGGTTGTGGGAATTATTTTTTAATAGCTACTTGTGAAGATGCAGTTTTAATTGGCGGGGGGGTGGGATTTAAGGAATTTGTTTTGCTCTCCTTCAGCATTTGGCTAATATCCATATTGATTCCAAAAAGGTGCTTTGGAACACACAGAAGCATGAATGTCTGCAGCTAACTAAAACAGCTGTGACTTCTGCAATCACACAGGATCTTCAAAGGGAGGCCATGCAGTTCCAGGAAAAGATATGGCTGATTTAAAGAGTTGCATAAAGGTGCTACGTCTGTGCTTTTGCATGCTCTAAACATCTTTTCCAAATTATTTTTGAAGCACTACACAACTCTGAAGCACACAATACAAACTGGACTACTTAAAGCAGCAGTGCAATTGGAATTATATAGGAAAATGTTGATGTTAATTGTAAGTTATTTGTTAATTAGCTTCTATATTTCTTTTTTGAGCAGCATAGTTAGTAATTCTGTAAGGGTGCATTAAACAATAGCATCCATAGGTTGTCTAAAGTTCTACTGTAAATGTTCATTTGATTGTGAATACTATCTAATACCCTGTATACAAATGTAAAGAGAATCTTCATAGGTTTGCATAAAGGATAAAAAAACCCTGTTTTTTTAAAAAGAACATTCACTTAAAAATCTAAACTATATTGAGGAATTTACAATCAGTAATGAGTTGCACCTATTATTGTATTCACCAATTCATTTCTTCAGTAGACAGGAATAGCCATCATAGTTTCCCATTATCTAGAAATTTGCCTCGGCAGCTCTCTCAGTGCTGTCTGATCTGGCCTGAAGCCACTCCTCTGATCTATAGGCCCTTGTCAAAATAATGTCTGATTAGCCTTTTTTTTTTTTTGCCAAAATGAAATATTGTTCCTCATGATTTAATTCCCATGAGTTTAGTTTTAGATTGGCTATTCTTTTTTTCCATCTGGCTTTTCTCTGATTTAATGGTCAATTATATTATTATCTATGATTTCCCCTTATTTTCTGTGCTAATCATAAACTATCTTAATGTAACCTACAGAAAGTAAACTGTAGGAATTTATACTATGATTGAATATTCCAATCACTGTGAAATTAAATTGGATATTGTCATATCCTTTGGTGCCATTTCTTATCAATAAATATTCAGCTAATATTTATTATCTGACTATCTGCTAATGCATGAGGTTACATATTTATTATTTGGGCTTGGCAAAATTAGGGTCAAAAGAGAACTCATAGTAGTGAAGGCTTGATGATAATCAGAAGCTCTGTGCCCTGAAGAACAAAATGGTATTTCTGTACAGTCAGATATATCCCAAACTTAAGGATGATGTATCCAGTGCCTCTACTGTCATCAGCAAAGTATCCCAGGTATTGTTAAGGCTGGGGCAACCCTGGGGTACTAGGATTCTGAAACCCCATTCCAGTTTCATTCCAAACCCTAGTGCAAAGTAGGTATTGTGGTATTCATGGAACCTGCCAAATTTCCTGCTCTGTAATCAGCTGTAGTATAATTTTTATTTGAAGAATACCGCTTGATGCCATAGGCATTATTAAAAGATAAATTCCATGGATGACTTTAGTCCAGTGCTTTGTTTAGAAGTATGTCCACCTACTCTGAACAACAACTCGTCATCACTATAGCATCCATTTTGATAGAACTTATTTTATTTATTTATTTATTTATTTATTTATTTATTTATTTATGCAATTTATACGGCCGCCCAACTCACGGTGATTCCAGGCAGCTAACAGGAATAAAAATCCCAAATACAAAACCCACTACACTCCCCCTTCTGGTGACAACAACACATTTACACTAGCCATTTGATAGGCTTCAGCTTGACCTGGGATCCCCAGGCCTGCTGGCAAAACCATGTCTTCAGGGCCTTGTGGAAGAGCACCAAGGGGGCAGTCTTATCTCTGCAGAGATGATGTTCCACAGGGAGGGAACCACCACAGAGAAGGCCCTTCTTCTCAGTCCCACTAGATGGACCTCCTTAATAAGGGGGGACCTGTAACGTACCCTGCCTCCCTACTCTGGTGGGTTGGACAGATGAAACTGGGAAAAGGTGGTCCTTCAAATAACCTAGCCCCAAGCCATGAAGGGCTTTAAAGGTGATAACCAGCACCTTGAATTGGACCTGGAAGCAAACTGGCAGCCAGTGCAGCTCCGGCAATATCTCAGTTCCAATTGTGCCTCATAATCCCAAATGGCTACCTTTCCTTTACTAATATCATACAGAAAATGTATGAATGTACAAGTAGTTACTCTTTCCACATCAGTGTTGTTACATTCAGTAACTTGTGGATCAAGATGATTTTAGTATGACTTCTGTTTGTTTTTCAAACTTTCTTCCTTGCCTGTCCTTGTTTTCTTATTGAACCAACCCAAGAACTCGGAACATCCTTCCTCCAGCAATACTTCAATTGCAGTATTGATTGCAATAGTTCCACTCAAGTTCTTGAGTGTGTGTGTATGTATGTGTGAGACAGAGAGTGAGAAAGAAAATGAGATAGAGGTAGATATACCTTTCAGCCTGCATTGTCTTCCAGCAGCCCTGGATTGCTCCTAGAGAACTACTTCTGCAAGGGTTAGCTAGTGTCCCTATAATGGCTATATTTTACTGAAAGTATTTTTAAATAACTTACTTCTGCTGTCAAAAAATTGCTTTGCTGAAAATAATTATTTTCCTTTTACAGAATAGGTTTTTTTCTTTTAAAAATGGATATTATTTATCTGGAAAATTGTATTTATACACATTTTCAGATTTTTAAAAAGCATTAGTAATATGCATTGGTTTAGCTGAAAGACTGCTTGTTCTTTTACTTGGGAGGAGTCCAATTTGGGCTAAGTCATTTGCTTGCTGCCAAGGATAACAATTCGTAGGCAACAGACAGGAAGCTAGTGAGTCTTACTCTTCAAACTGCTTTTTTTTTTCTAATGAAGGCTTCCCTTCATCCATTCTGAATAGAATTGTACTTCTCTCTCATTTTCCTTCATATTGCTATAACGCTACTGATTAGAAATATCAATAATTAAATGGAGTATAGTTGTCTGTCATTGTTAATAATTGTCTACAGTTTTGAAAACAACTTCACTTATTGGATGTTGCCAACAGCTGTTTCAAAAAGAAAAATGATCTATTATCCAACTTTAAAAAATTAATACTTTTCACTTCAAGCATGCCTCAGTGTGGTGCCTTAGAGATGTCTGGGACTATATGTATGATTTATTTGGTAACGTTGGTTGGGGATAATCTGTAATCTAATGTATCTGGAGGGCACCAGATTGGGAAAAGGTGAATCAGAATATGTGAACTTTATTGGATTAGTTGTGAATGCAACATTAATACTGCACTTCCAAAACATTTTACATTCAGTGCTTTTTCTGTGATCCTTACAACCCTTCAACATGTTGTGTCCACCTTGAACATGAGTGGGAACATTTCATATAGTTCAGGACACCTTGGTTAGTGTGAGGCTGGAGTTGCAGGACCTTGGATAGCTCCAAGAAGATAACCTCCTCTGACCAGCTCTCCATCTTAACTGAAACATCAAATCTCAGGCCAGGTTTCTCTTCCTATGCTCTGTACCCTTTATTAACAGTGGAGAGCAAAAGAATAGAAGCACTTGTGCCTTTTGCTTTAAAGAGGTATCATCCCTGATTTTAATATCTGGATTTGACAGTGAAAGTGATCCACTTGACTCCCCAGGACCCTCTTCCTATCCTCAGACTCAAATACACCTCAGGTTTAATTTACAGATATGTAGGCTTGGCTTTCAGACTGAGTGTGGCTGCATGCCAACTGCTCTATTGAAAGACTCAATTAGCTCTGGGTTAGTGCTGGAGACATATTGTTGAATGTACTTGTCCTTATTCTTTAACAAACTTTTTCTTGACTGTTGCCCCCTTGATTTCTTCTCTGATTCTGCTTTGTGTTACCTATTGCTTCATAGCTTTTTACCCCCTGCTAATAATCTCTTGCATTATGTTGCAGCTCATCCATACCTGCTGACTAGAATCAACTTTGGTGTTTGCCTAGGGAAGGCCTCCTAGGAAGATCTCTGATGGCATTTTTACAGTAGTTGAATTGCTATGTTAGGTTTTATTTTTACTATGCTATTGTGCAACAGAATTATGCCTCGGGACAGAATTTTTACTGTCACACTCAATTGTTCAGTTCTGCTCATCTGGTATAGAATGAGTAGTGGAGGAGGAGAAGTTGTCTGAAAGTGGGTCTTTTAAAAAGTGGCTTAAGTTTTGTTTGTCCATGTAGGTACTTGGTGTTTTTAAAATTTCTTTCCTTACTTTTGTGCCCATTTTTGTATAATGAGCTTGGAGTAGAAGTCAGAGAAATGAGCTGAGCTGGAAACCAAGCACATCTGATGGCTGAACATTAGAACAATTCCAGCAGCAAGACATTCTTCAGTTTCTAACTAGGTGATGTTGACAGGAATTCCTTGAAGCTGGGATTTCACATTAAATCAGGATTTCTATAGCTAAAGTTAAAAAACAAACTGAAAAGGCTTTTTTTTTTTACAGGCAATGTCTTTCCTATTCTCCAGGAGGGTCTAGTTCTTGTAGAGGACAGTGATAAATTATGCTAATCACACTCTCAAAATTTTCATGGGGTCATTTAATTTGCTCCATCCGCTTCATTTCTCTGGGTTTCTTTGTAAACTTTCTGCTCAAGGAAGGTAGCTGTGATATATTTTATTTCTGCATAGTGATCAAGACTGTCCCAATTTTCCCATTGTTCAGGATTTTGTATAGATTATGGGCCTGGAGAGAAAAAAATGATATAATGAATGACCCATTTCCCCCTCTGAAGATCATACCCAGATTTCAGATTTGTAAGATCAGCTGTTTTTGCCTCTGAGAATCAAAATACAGATCATGGCTATGGGGAAGGCCTTTAACAGTGAAAGTAGCCACATATGCTTTAGCAAATCACGGTTTCAATAGAAGAGAATATCTGTAGCTCAGGGTTGAACTGTAGAGTCCTTGGGGTTCTATGAGCTCAGAGAACCCCATGGACTCTACAAATCACTGTTTGCTAAGAGAGCTACTCAGGCTATTGTCCAGAACAGCTATCTAAAAATATGGCAACTTTCTGGGTTCAACAAAGGGAAAACTTTTCTATGGTGGCCTTTATTTGCTACTAAAACTAAAGTTACTTCACCAACAAGTTTTGGACAATGGATTGCCAGAATAAGTTGCATTTAATTCCCAGTGAAAAATATGGGACTTGATTCATGGCTAACTTTTTTCACTGATTTCATTGGGACTTATATTTAGTTAACATTGTTTCCAGCCCTAGATATATTACCTGGAAATAAGCCCTACTGAACAGTAAGTTAGAAATATACTGTAGAATTGCAACCCAGCCCAGTCTAAATTCACCTCAATGATTTTAATTCTAAATTGTTTTTCCAGTGATGGAAAAATGGCAGCATCTCTGCCTTACAATTGCAGTTTATTACTCTGTTGCAGGGGTCTCAAAATAAAATCACCACAAGTACCACAGGAGGTTCAGTTCACTAGTTCAAAGTCTACAACACCAATACACAAGTCTCCAGAAAGTAAAAAAGGATGAGCTTTCTGCAGTGCCATCAAACATGAATTTATGAGATAATAATAAAAATAAACCTTTCCACTATCAAACAGCCACAGGTGATATCCTATTCTCCCTCTCCCATGACCCCACACTTCCAGAAAAGCCCACTTATTAATTGCATTTGATTTTGTCAACAATACAATCTGCCTGCTCCCAGACTGCTGTCCCTGCCACCAGCATGAGCTGACAGACTCCATCTATGAAACCTAGTTCTGATGCAGTCAAGGATAAACAGCACGATAACAAATCTGATGGGTGCAAAAGGAAAGGACAGGTGGAGATAGGCTAGCCCACTCAGTAGGGAAGACCAAGAAGTCCATTACATCAGGGAGGAAGACTGATCAAGAGGGCCTGAATGTTGCTACTTTGTACAGAACTAGTTCTTGAATCATAGCAGTTGCAGAAATTCTATGGTTATGTCTTCCTATTTTGTTCTGTAAATATTACTTTTCTAAAGTTCTTGGAATTATTTGCTTGCATTATTTCTTCTGGCCTCTGGCATTATGACAGTGCCTCAAAGCAGGACGAGTGTAGCCAATTCCTGCCATGGCCTGCTCCTGGCCTGGGCTATAGCCAATTCCTGGCCCCTGGCCCTCCTTGGGAAGGGTGACATCAATGAGAAGGCACCAGCACCAGCAAAGAGAACTGGCTTAACCCAGTTACAACAGTGCACTGATATAGGCCAGGAGTGCAGCCAGGAGTCACCGTCCGCCAAGGGAGGACCCATAGATGGACAGGCTGTTGCCCCACCCCTAGTAGTCAGCCAGCCACCACCTCCATGCATAAGCAAAATACCCTCCACCACTCCACAGCATGGTTGCAGGCTGCTGAAAACTTCCTACATGGCCACATGCTCTAAATACTACACCATTCTTAGGGTTTACCACCTTCAACCTACAGTGCATAAAGGCTACAAAGGGCAGAAAAGCCCATCATTGATTAAATCTGTTCCATTCCTGGAGGAAAATTAAGGATCCTATTATTGACAAGATGCTCTACTCAAGTAGCATGAACAACTATCCAAGAGGAAAGGTTGAATACTCTTCCTATAAGTAAGTAAATAAAAAATCTAGCATAATCCAGACAGTCTATATGTTCATATAAAAGAGGACAGTTTAATTTTAAAATCATGTATGCATGTGCGCGTATGAGTGAGTGTGTGTGAGAGAGATAAAAATAGTACTGATACATGCTAGTTGTGCTCCACTGGGTATGCCCTTACAAGTTTCCAACTACATATAGTCTGTTAGGAAGTATACATTTCACTGGGAATATCATTACTTTGCCAGTCAAAATATGGGAATAATAGAGTTTCCTTGACATTTTGAATTAGCAACACATGGCCAAAATTTGACTTCTTAAAATGTCCTTTCAAAGAACAATTCTGAATGATGAGAGTTAACTTTTCCATGAGCATTCCCATTTTCTCACTTCCCTCAAGTTTATTTCTCCAGACAAAAAATCCAGCAGTGCAACTGCACTGTTGCTGTAAAGGAATTAGCTGTCTTGACATCATCTTTGCTTTTGTGAGAATGCCCTTTCTTATGTTTGCCATTCATTGGTGAATTGACAATAACATGTGCTATTCATTGCATGCCAGCCTTTGAGCTGGGAAGGTCTTGAACCCGTGCCCTTTTCATCAATGTTTTGTGCATATTTATTTGAAAGAGACCATGTTTGCAGACAGTGGAATGGGTCACTCTTTCTGTTTATAAACTCCATACAATTTCAGTTGCTGATAACAAAATTTCATGCAAAATAGAAATGTGATTGTCATAGTTGAAAAATAAATCATTTTTATGTATTCTTGAATATAAATTAAGACCCAGCAGGGCAACAGTGGACCGCCTTTTGGCAGTAGGGACCTACCCTCATATTCTTACATTTTTTAGGCTGCTACACAAGTTGATAAGGTAGATGATGAATGGAGGGTCTGTAGTTATGAAAATGCACGCAGTCACACATGCACATTCGTACAGGTAGTCCTTGACAGTAGGGAATGGAAAATTCATCATTAAGTGGTGCAGTCATTAAGTGAGACATCATGTGACTGCCCCAAATTTTATGACATTTTTTGCAATGGTTGTTAAGCAAATCACTGCTGTCGTTAAGTAAATCATGCAATTCCCCATTGATTTTGCTTGTCAGAAACCAGCTGGGAAGGTTGCAAATGGTAATCATGTGACCCCAGGATGCTGCAACCATCATAAATACATGCCAGTTGCCAAGCGTCCTAATTTTGGTCATGTGACTGGGGACACCACGGCAGTTGTAAGTGCGAGGACCAGCTGTAAGTCACTTTTTTCAGGGCCATTGTAACTTCAAATGAATGCTAAATGAATGGTCATAGAGGGTTAGGGAATGGAAGAAATATCCAAAATTAACATTACCTCAACAGTATATAACTGCACTTTTTATCCCCTTCATCATCCTGATGTTTCTCTCTTTTTCAAAAAATAATTTTTATTAAAAGTTTTAATAACAATAGTAAAAGAAAATACAAACTAAACTCAGAAAGAGTAGAAAGTAAAGAAAACAGAGAATAAAAGGTGTACAGAAAAAAAAAGAAAAGAAAAAAGAGTAAGAAAAAGAAAAAAATATTTAAAGAAGTAGCTTTCAATCTTTCTCACAAGTACAAACTTAATAATTCATCACCCCTATAATGTTACATACAAATATCTCTTATTCCCATAACCCAACCCTTAGCCATACATAAATCCATAACATTTCAGTCCTATTGTCAGCAAAAAGTCCATGAATGGATCCCAGATTTATACAAACGTGTCTTATTTTAACCTTGATCAAACAAACCAACATTGTATTCCTTTCTTTTGCTTCTAATAGTCTTAACCTTTAGTTCATTCAGATGATCTCTCTTCCATTTTTATTTTTCTCAACTCAAAGATTTCTTCAAGCCTTTAACCAACTTCTTTTGTAAGTCCAGTAAAAAGTCCTTACCCAGGACAATCTCTTGACTTATCATTTGTATTTCCAGTTTGTTTTCTCTGTCTTATGGTCCACAATTTGTTTTATTTTCCTGTATTTCTGCAAATTCTTTATGTTCTGTCATTTCTGCATCAGGCAAAATTTGTTTCATCTCTTTATCTTGTAAGATGATATCCAAGGTGTTCTCTTTCCTATCAATAATTTCTTCTTTAATATCTTTTGGATATAATCTATTCATAGAAACATGCAGCATTTCTGAGATTGAATCTGCTATTTTTTGACCCCATTCTTCAAAAATCTCCTGAAGTATTTCAAATGTCATGATGTTTTCTATCATTATGCAAGTTCCAATGCTTGCCAAAGACAAGAGACAGGCTTTTCACTTTTTTTCCCCTTTTCCTTTTCTGCCAGGAATCTTTAGTCCCTTTTAGTGTTCAATTTCTGAAATCATAAAGTCTCAAGTTTCTATTTTGACTTAAGATAAACTAAACAAATTGGTTCCCTTGAAGGGCTGCTTATTTATATAATTATTTCCAAAATCAAAAGTCCTAATATTTATTATTCCAAGTTTGTCTGGTCCCTTAATTCATTTATAACTTTCTTGAACCAGATTCTTATTTAGCTTTTTGCCATTTATTTCTAGTTCTTTAAGTTTTTAAGCTTATAATTGATTTTTCTTTTATTCAAGAATGAAGGTAAACTTACCAAGTGGCTTTTCAAACTTGTCATTCTGAAGATCTCTAAAATCCTTAAAGTAGTTGAATAGGTAATTTCTGAAAGTGATTAGAAAGTGAGTTAGTGAACTCAGTGTGCTTTAAAAGGCTCTGCCACAGTTGAGAGGATGATGGTTCCCTTTGTCTGCTGGCACTCAAACCTGCTGGAAACTACTGCCTATGGTCTTCTCATGAGGAGTAGCTATCCAGAGCACAAGTGGGGTGATCTCCCATCCTCTCCTTATCCGGAAAGGTTCTGTGGAAACAGTTTACTCACTGGTCATTCGGTCTTAGCCATGGTCGTTGTCTCTGCTCATTCAGAGACGTCCTAGCTCGCCATTCCTCACCCAGAAGCTCCATCATCCTGATGTTTCTCAACTAACTCTGGATTGTAAGACTTTAAGTTAGGATCACAGGTTTTAATAATAATGGGAATAGAGGAACACTATGGAAATACATTAGATCAGATTTAATTTTATTCCTATATCTGAATACCTGGGAATACACTTGTAGAAGCAATGAAAAGACATGTAGAATGAACAATGAAGTAAGATTAAAAACCAGGGATAACAGACAGGTGATTTTGTTGAAGTATGAAAAAGAAAAGTTGGTAGATTGTTCCTAATTTGTCACTTTTATTTAATGTACTGTACTGTTTTTTCACTTGTTATATTTATTTCTTTAATTTTAGTTTTTTCAAGGAGCTTCATATATTTCGTTCTCTCTTCCCCAAACCCTTCCCTCTACTGTGAAGTAGGTTAGCACAACAGAGAGTTACTGGTCCAAAGTCAACTAGTAAACATCATAGTTGAGTGTAAAATTGAAACCTTATTTCTTTGCTGCTTCTTTAACCACTGCATAGAACTTTTTAATTTGTTGTTCAGAACTAAACTCTTTTTTGTACAATATCTATGATTCTAAATGATTCTAAATGCCATATAATCTTTTATGAGAAAATGAATTAAAAGCAAATATAATAGGAAGGAAACATAAATAAAAATGCTTCCATGTGTCATATAAACAGCAAAATGTTTATATTAATTCATTGTGAATCTGTTCCCAAATAAGAGAGGAAAATGAGATTCCCATTTTAGTTTTAAACTATGCCATTTTGAATGAAAGAATCCCAAGTGTGTAATCTATAAAAGTCAGGACACTAAAGCCAAGATAAACTTCTCAGCATTGAAAACTTTTATGTTGTTTGAAACACCATTTCAAATACTTTCCAAGTGTGTCAGGAAAAAGTACTGGAGGTGTCTTATATGCCAGCTGTGCAGTCTGTCAGTCTGTCTAGCCCTTTTCATATTTCAAAAATACATTTACTTCCTTATGTGAAAAGGGCAAGGGCCATACCAAGAATGACAGTCACGTAATGTCACCCTTGCCTGATTGCCATCTGTAGAATCAAAAATGTATGGAGAAGGAGACTTTGTCAGCTACTGGACTGTACAAGGCCATTATAAATAAATTATGAACAATTTTTCCCTACAACCATCTGTGTTGTATATTCTGATGTTTGTGGAAGAGTGATTTCACACATTCAATACAGAAGGGCCAAGCTGGGTATTTGGCCTGGCTTGTCTCTTTCCATTCTGAAAATCTCCAAATTTCTGATTAATTTCCCTTACATGACGGAGAAACAAGTATAGCATATCTGTTCCCATATTGGGCTACTGCCTAGTCCATTGGGCCTGGATGATTGTTCACGAATGTATTGGTAAGTACATTTGCAACAATGATAACTTTGGGATTAGAAGATGGGTACTGATGGCCAAGAGATTGGGCCTTACCTGAGTCAAGGTAGGCAGTCTGTTCATTGATAAAGCACTCCTTTTCCCCCCTTGGGTATATACACTATTTTTTAAAAACAAATCAGTGTGAAAACCTGCTGAATATCTTGCAGTGAAGATGCACAATCTTGCAAATGTCTTCCTTAATTCTAGGGTGATCTATACTATTTGGCTTCACTGGCTTCACTAAGTTGAATGACAATAAAGGAAGAAAAATTCTACTAACACCTGATAAATAAGTGCCAACAAAAACCACCAAAATGCTCACAGTAATCTACTTTAGTTAATGAACTTTGTTCTATGCTAGAGCTGGACTGAGTCAAAAAGAAGTAGCAGATTACAGTATTTTTGTTCTTGATATTACATCATTATCTGGACCCTCAAAACCATGGTTGCAGGGCTCTTTTATAGTATGTATCTTTACTTCTGTGGATAAATTTAATAATTCCATTCTTCACAAACAGGATATCTAAATTGATTGTTCTGGTTTCTTGTTCTGTCTGCACATGCATATTCTTTTTCTTTCTGCATACTTACAGGAGTGCTTTGAGCAGTTCTGGAGATGAAATTACCCCCAGACAGGTCTGTTTTATCTGGAACACCACAAACCATTTCAGGGTTACTTCCAGAAACTACTGCAATGCTCCCAGAACAGCATAGTCCATGAGGTTTGGGATGGTCTGGAGAGAAAAGAAATGTTCCAAGTTTTCTGGAATGGTCCATTTCTTGATTGACAGACTTTGAACATCCCTAAGCCTACTTATATAGAAATGAAGAATCCTAGCTTGCACCAAATGACATACGTAAATATGCTTAGGATAAAACTGGGCTATGGATGAGGTTATCATACTGTCCAAAATTGACTGGTACTTTCCCAAACTGACTGGTACTGTCCATAATACAAACAGAGAATTCTGCATTTGACATGACTACAACTAAGACTGATAACTTAATCTATGTTTCCTTCTCTTACTAGAAAGCACTATGTGAAAACCTAAATTGACTATGATGGGAAGTGGAGATCAATATGTCTGGATACATGTAGTGATGACATGCCATATGGAAGATGGTGACTTGGAGTGGAATTCATGAATACACATAGGGAACTAAGTTTAATTAGGAACGAAAGGCCTAAAATGTACAGTACGTCAAAGGATATGAATTGGTGTCATCTAGATTGTTGTGGTGCATAAAATTAATAGGTTGATGATGGTTGGAAGTTACTGACCTATGAATGGAAAAATCAGGGACGAGTTTTAGGGAAATTGTGCAATGTTTGAATTGAAAGCAATAGTTGTGCAACACTTGAAATGAATGCAAACAGTATAGAAAATTTGATTTGGCCATTTAGAGACCCAAGAATGAATGAGAATGGCAATATTTGGGGAGTAACTGTTTAGGAACAGGACTGGTTGTTTCAAGCAGAAATCTGTGGTTTGCTTATGGAGCACATGTGTGATTTGCTTAATGTATGTTTGCAGACTGCATCTGGGCCTGACAATTGGAAGAATGCTGTAATTGAGTCTGTATACAAATGGAAAGGAGCAAGAGTGAATGTAAAAACTACAGGGGAATAAGTTTATTAAGTGTTCCTAGGCAATTGTTTGATGGAATTCTGATGGAACAGAGACAGGAGATGTCAATGAGTAAAATTTGGGAAAGGCAAGGTGGCTTTATGCCAGACAGAGAGTATATTAATCAGATATGTAATTTTTTTAATGCAATAGGAATGAGTTTCTAACTGCAGAAAAACAAGAAACTATAGAGTCAAGAAATAAATAGTTGCTGAATATAAAAATGACTGACCAATATGAAAGAAGGACATGGGAGTGGTTTGAGCACACTGAGAAAATAAATGTGGAATCAATTGCAGAACAAATATATGCCTCCTCCACTAGCTCTCTCCTGCTGCCTTCTCCCTGGCCAGGCCCGGTGAGCCCCTTTCAGCAGAAAAGGCTCTGCTGGCCTGCCACATTCACCGCGCATGTCCTGGGGTTGCACCCTCACCCAGCCTGGATCCTGGGCCATCAGCGGGAGGAAAAAGGCAGCCAAGGCAGCCGAGGGCAGCAGGGGAAGGCAGTGGTGGAGTGCAGGGAGGCCCAAAAGGTAGAGATGGGGGGGGGGAGATAGGTGGGTAGGGGAGTTGAAGTGCACACTGCAGTCATAAACCATTGCCAAACACCCAAATTTTGATCATGTGATTGCGGGGGCACTGTAATCTTCCTGTAAATCCTTCTCCTTACATGCTCCCAAAATCTACTCCAGAGGATTTATTATGGCTCCAGTGCAAATGTTGAGGAGAACAACATTCTGTTGCAACAGTAGAAGTCTGCTTACTCAATACTGGATTTTATCCAATGTCTGGATCCAAACTCGTAATTCTTTTGTCCTCAAACTCTGCATTAACAGTGGGCGAAAAGAAGGATTGCAGATAGAATCATGAATTGTTGTCATGTTTGCCCCACAATCTCATCCACCCAGCTGAATTTCTCTTATTCCCCAAATACAGGTTTGAAAACTGATTGGAATATGAATGGTCGCAGGGCCAGAGCCAAATTTAAGCACAACTTCTTCAGGAGTTTATGGTTTCTTTGCAGCTACCAACATTCTCACCTCCTCAAATGCTTAATTTGGTCATAGGTGTAAGGGCAACGAAAAGGACTGGCTCTAACTTTTCCAAAAACACTGGTATTCTATGTACAATCCAACAGAGTTACAGTGTACCATCAAGTGAGAAATGATTGAACTTACATACTCCAAAAGTTCCAGGTAATCTCAAAAGACCTCAGCAAACACAATTGGTTTTTAACGAATCAAAACTGTTAATTGATATTTGTAATCTGTTTGTAATCTACATCTGCATAAGCAACCTATTTTCCCCTACTTTTCCTACCTCCCTTCCTCCCCCACCTTCCCTCAATTTAAATCCTACATTACTCTAGCTACTCTATGCATTTGATGGAGTGAGCTACAGATCACAAAAGCTTAAGTCTTTTAATAAAATTGTTAGTTGGAAAAGGTGCTACTAGGATCCTGATTTTTTTATAGTGTACCAGTTGCATTGTAGCCAAATGCAGAAGAAACAGGATGTTCAGATAGTGTTGCAAAAAGAGTTTTCCTGGTCTTTTAGTAGAACACCACAGGAAACATATTTCTTTGTATTCTTAAGTGTCTCTTTATCTTAAAGAACTGCATTCAGAATTTGGGAAGCCAGTGGTCAGAAGTCAAACTTAGGAGGTCTCCCTATAGCTCTCTGAACCTCCTTTCTCAGTCATTGGTGTATACAGAGTTTTTATTGGCAATACTTTAAGAGCACATATTTTCCTTGAACTGTTCCATTCAGTAATGGCACAGGTCATACATAGAGCAAACCAAATAATTAGAGCCAGTAATAAATAATTACAAAACTGTTGAGGCTGAGGGATTTATCATAGAAGTAGGTAATTTTTGTCAGGATGCTTTAAATTATATGCTGGCATGTTAGCATGAATAAAGAAAGTCCCAAGCTTTCCTCCCCCCCCCCCAACTTTCTTTTGGTTTTTAAATGCACACTGCAAACAGTGTGTAATCCACTTCATCTGATGCAACTGTAGCTCATGAAAGCTAATGGTTAGCACAACAGATTTGTTAGTTTTTAAGATGCCATCAGGATTTGTGGGGGGTTCTTTAATGCAAATTTTTATTTTGCTAAAATCATTGTGGAAATGGCCAGGCACTATTCGAATAGAAGGGAAACTTGTAGAGCAGCCTTCCTCCAATTCAGTCCACAGATGTGCTGGCCTGAAAGGGTGGGAGTTGGGGAAGGCTGCTAGAGTGTTTCTGAGTACCAACCAACTGCTCTCAAGGACATTTCTTTGTTTTCCTTTGGCATGAAAATCAATGCATAACATTATAGGACACAATCCCAACAGGTATCATTGGATATTCTGAGGTTGTTCAAGGCTCAGCTTTCTGCATGGAAGGAAGGCTGACACTTGAGGGGGTCTGGTATGGGAGGATTAGATTTTCAGAAAGAATTTGTTGGGGGTGGAAGGCATGTCTAGATTGGGCATTGCAGTTTGTATGGGCATTTATGAGGGGATAAGGAGAACAAATGACAACACATGTGTTATGATATCATTGTGCAAGTGACGCTGTTCATGCACTTGTGTCAGATGTCATGGCATAAGGATGCAACTGGTGCAAATTACCTGTCATTTGAATGATGACTTTGTGTTGCACCTGCTATCATTTTGACATCACTGTGGTTTTTAATAATGAATGCCAATAGCAGTTTGCCCATTTCTTTAAAGAATAATTGTTTTTATTCATGTCATTTCTATAAAATAGGAGAAGTACTATTATAATTAATATTAAATTATGAGAGTGGCTGTTGGATTATGAGGATCATACTGGACCAGACCAATGATCCATCAAGTCCAACATGCTGTTTCCCACATATTCCAACCAAAAATCTCTAGGAAACTCACAAGGGGACACAGGGACTGCTATTAATCCTGGAGGTAGTATTATAGCAGGGCTGCAGAAGGTACAGTCCTCCAGGACCTTTTCATTCTGTCCCCATTTAATGTCAATTATACATTTCTAAGTGGGCCCTGGCCCCAGCCCTTTTTGGAGGATGGTTCTTGACATGCTGTACAATGTCTGGTGAGTTCTCAAGTTGCAGGAAGTTGCACCCCTCTATTATAGTCACTCTATTAAGTGAATGAGAGTCAGTTTGGTGCAGTGGTCAAGGCATCAAGCTAGAAACCAGGAGACTGTGAGTTCTAGCCCCACCATAGTCACAAAGTCAGCTGGATGACCTTGAGCCAGTCCCTCTCTCTCAGCCCTAGGAAGCAGGCAATGGCAAATCACTTCTGAAATCTTGCCAAGAAGACCACAGGGACTTGTCTAGACAGCCACCAGGATTTAACACTGACTCGAAGGAACAGGTAAATAAATAAAAATTAAATGAATAGATAGTATGTACAGAAACTTTAGCTATGCATTTTTCAGAAGGTAAAGATTTGGACAATAGAACATATATAATTTAAATTTGTGAAGCTTTACTTACATAAATGTAGGTGACTACAAAGGAGGTGCTTATTTTTAGCATATTAATCTTAAACTAAATGTAGAATAGAGAAAGTCTACATCTTTCCTTCTGTCTTCAATAAAAAGAAGTCGAATTTGATATCATCACACTGAGTTATTTTGTTCCTGAATGTGACAGTCCATAAAATGGAAGAAACTAATGTGTAATGTTATATCACATATTGTGTTCACACACTGTTTAAATATAATTTTGAAGTAAGCCATGATTCATGAAATACGCAACATGAAGCCATAAACTGTGGCTTAGAAATAACAATGGCTTCTTTGTACAAGTGCTAAGTCAAAAACCAAACCCCATCATGGTTCAGTGCAATATGTCAATTCAACCACTGCATTTTTCTTGACGCTGCAGAAAAGAAAGAAAAGATACTGAAATAGATTTTTTTGGAAGCACCTTCAGTCTCTGCCATTTCTAGTTTTGAGCATCATCATGGCAGTTTATTCATTTGGTTTTGATTGTACAGTATTAAGGTCTTCTAAGACAGCTACTGAAATCTCTTTTATGTTGAGTCTTACTTTTGCAGACTTATGTACAACCTTTCAAATAATGAATGTGTTTGATTCAGGTAACCCTACTTAAAACAATGCTTCCCAATTCCTGTCCAAGTAAATTTCTTTTTTTATTCATATAACAATGCTGGTACAGCATTTTCCTAGATATTGAATATATATGAGCAAAATCTCTTCCACTGTGCCTCAACATCCACTTAAAAGGTTACTTTAACATCTGCCTGTAGTTGTAAAAGTTAAATACACAAGCAGATATAAGCTTTCAGGTTTTTAATTTTTTAAAAAAGGTACTTTCAGTTTGTTTAATTTCAAACCCATCCATGAGTTTGTAAATTCAGCTGATAGAGTGAGCCAGTGACTTAAGGCAATTGACTTTTAGTGTCATGAAAGGGCAGCAAATGCTTAGTTATTTGATTTATTATTGTTGAATTTTGCTGCTAAAGAGGGAGAGAGGGACTTGCAATTTTCTGCTTCAGGGTCAAACCCTTAGCTGACTTTGGTTCCTACCATGCAACTTAACTTTCACTGGGTTACCATTGCTTCTCTGAGATACCAAAATTTATTTACTATGGTTAAATGTATACACCACCTTCCTGTTTATATAAGCACTCAAGGAGGCCCACAATAGTAAAAATAAACAAATAGAAAGCATGAAAATCCACCTTGCTGCTGGTCATCTTTTTCTTCTCTTTCCTTTTACCTTTACCAGCATTAGAGCCTTTTCTAGAGAGCTAGGTCTTCCCATGATGCGTCTGAAGTAGGATAATTCAAGCCTGATCATTTGCTCCTGGAGTGAGAACTCTGGGTTGATTTGTTTGATGATCCATTTGTTTGTTTTCTTGGCTGTCCACAGTATTCTCAGGAGTCTTCTCCAACATCAAAACTCAAGAGTATCTTCTGCTGATCTAAGCATGGGGTATCCCTTCAGAGCGTCAGGCCCTAAGACATTTAGGAATTTGAAGGTCTCTACTAACACTGAATTGTCAGCCAGTGCAGATCTTTTAATATAGTCATCAAGTGATCCTTGTACCTGTACCAGCAGCCTAGACAACACATTTTGCCCTAATTGCAATTTTCAGGGATAACCCACATACAGTGTATTGCAATGTAAGGTAAATTGTAACCAAGGCATGGATTGTCATTGCCAAGTCTGCCTGATTCAGGAAGAGTTACAGTTGGTGAACTAGTTGTAGTTGTACAAATAGAATCCTTACCACAACTACACTTGCAAATCCAGTCACAAATGGGGGTGAAGGATCAGTCCCAGGCAGCAAATCTGTACTTTCTGGTGGAATGTAACCCAATTAACAGGCTTCATCTTGATCCCCAGAAACAGTTTTCTTCTTACTAAAAAAAAAACCTGCATCTTGTCTGAATTTAATTTTAGCTAGTTCTGACTCATGAAGCTCATAATTCAAGATTAGGTAACAGTCAATGTCATGAATTGCTTCCTTGGAGTTAAATGGTCTGGAAAGTAAGGCATGACACTATGCTGTCATCAGCATAGTGGTGGCACTCTATTCCAAAGCTCTGAATGACTTTCCCTAACAATTTCAAGTAGATGTGAAACAATGTAGTAATAGAATCCAGATAAAACTAAGTCAATAACAGTAGATATATAATAGAATACCACCTTATCAACACATCCACAAAGGAAATGTAGAACCTCTGTAAAACAATGTCTCTAAGACCCAATCCTGCCAGATGGGCCAGAAGGGTACCATGATATCAAAGGCCAGGGAAGTACCAGGGTTACATTTCCTCCATCTAGTATTCAACATAGGTCATCCACCAACCCAACTGAAGAAACCTTAATACCATATTCTAGATGAAATCCCAGTTGATATAGATCCAAATAATCAGTTTCATACATGAGCTATAGTGCCACCACTTTCTAGATCATCTTACCCCAGAAAAGAATATTTGAGACCAGCCTAAAATTAGAAAGAACTCTCAGGTGGCTTTTTCAATAAAAATCCTGTAACTTCATTCTTTAAGCAGGCAGGAATACATACTGCACTCAAGCAGATCACCTCCTTAATTGTCCCAACCTGGTTAATTTAAGCAGCCAGGAAAGGCAAGGATTGAGCAAGCAGGTGGTAGACCTCATCTTTCCACACACTTTGTCCATGTCTATGATATCTACAGTTGAAGAGAATCCATATGAAGCTGACAAATGGTTATGAAAGTTACCTCCCTATGACCTGTCTCAATGCTGGAGATCAAGTTGAGGCAAATGTAATTAACTTTGCCTCAACATAATGATAAAAGCTGTTTGGAGAGAATCTCTGACTGTCCCAGCTGCACTCCCACAACATCTTGAGGAGATAATGTGCAGTACAAAAAAGCATGGCTAGCTTTTTTGTTTAGACGCAATGGAGACAGAGAAGGAAGCCCTCTTTGCTGAATCTGCTATCACCAAATAAGATTTCAAATGGACCTTAATGAGTGCCCCACTCTGTGTTTGAACTGATCTATCCTGAGGGTTCATCCATTTATGCACCAGCCTTCTATCTTCCCACTTTAGTCCTTGCAATGCCCTAGAAAATCACAATGCTGATTTGGTTATATGAGAGGAAAAAGGTACTTATAAGAGATAATGTCAACCACATCTCAGTATTTCACAGATTGGCTGGGGCTTTAACACTGACAGACAAGGTGGAAATCCTCCAAGTATATTTAGAAAAATTTCTAGATCTCTCAAGCCCATGGATTAGATCATTTTAACCAATCATCCAGTTCTACAGAACTTTGATACAGCTACCAGTCTAAGATTAAGGAGATAGCCATCCATCTGTGACAAGTGAGTTACAGAGAGCTCCTCCACTTTCATATCATTGGCTCCAGACAAACAGATGTCCAAATCCAGTGTATAGCCTGCTGCCTATGTGGGGCCAGACACCAATTGGCCATCATGATAAACATTGAAATCTTGAGCCACTTATGACTGGGCAATCTCAGCTTGGTCAGTTTCTCAGGACAAAGGTACTCCACTGCCTGGCCAGCTTAGAAAGAGCAATGCAGTATCTCCACAGTGTGCTGATGGTATTCTGGTTACTGCAACAACCTCAAATTTGGCAGACTGTGGGCTGAGTTTCTGATCAGTGAGATGACATTTCTATAGACTATTCCCACAGTTCCTTCTTGCCTTTCAGCACTAGCTTGCTGCATCACAGAATAACTGGGTAGACAGTAGTAGGAGAGATTAACTCCCCCTTCTCTCTCAACCAGGTGTTCATAATACATGCCTGGTCAGCACTTCCATCTAGGAATAAATCCTGAATAATAGGCATTTTACTAGCAACTGCCTTGGCATTAAAAAGCAAGATATTTATGTTAGAAGCCTACTGACAGTCTGCCTCTATTTCCCTTCAGTGCTGAGTTGCAGCCTCCCGCCATATCTTCCCATGCCAGTTACTACATCAGTCTAAGCCCATGATCTTTTCCTTGCTTTTCCCTACCTCCCTGACACAATCCATAAGACCAAACCATAATTAACAAAACCAGCAAATTAAAGCTATGCTTTTCCCATTAGAGTCCCAGCTCTCTCCCCATACTCATAAAGACAAGCAGGTGAGACCACTCTAAAAGGTTCTCAGAGGAACAATTTCCTCTGGAGTTAATTCTCCTCAGCAACCCCAATAGCCCTGGGCAGGGTCCTTTTACCCCCAGGTAGCAGATAAGGCGATCTCTGCAGAGTCGCTTCAACTGGGCAGAGTTTTAGTAGTCCTGGTCTTGCAAAGAAAGCTGACAAAGCAGTGGTTACCTTCCCAGCTTTTCTCCAAATGGATGCTGGTTTCTGGAGCTAGACTTGGCTGAGTGATGTCAATTTTTTAGCCTTCTGGGGAGATTGTCTATTACAAATGGAACACAAAGCACTTGTACACGAAAATTAAGAGGCTGTTTTCACTGTGTTTGGCATGTTTGAAGTGCAATAATGCAGAACTAATCATACCCCTGGGAAATGGCACACCAGAATCTAGGGACAGATGGACCACTTTGTATCCCATCTGTATCACTTTTTAAAGTTTCATTTGTGAATCTATTTTGCCCTGTCCCCAAATAAAATGGTGCTTTAATTAGAACTTTTAAATGCATTTTCCTCAAAGTATGCATTCCTAGACAAATTGTTTCTTCAAATTTGCTTCAAACATCTCTGCCAGAACCTATTATTAGCAATGGCTCCATTGAGATTTTAATTTTATTTTTTTAAAAATAATTTTGTTGAAGATTACACAGATAAAAGCTAATACAGGCTACAAAAAATTAAAAAATAGAAAAAATAGAAAGTGCAGGAAAGAAAAGGAAAAAAAAGAAATATATAAAAGGAAGCATAGGAAAGAAAGAAAAAAATAAGAATTAAACAAAGAAAGGAAAGAAAATATAATGAAGTAACTTCTCCCTTTGCAACATCAAAATATAAATAATTTTAACAACTTGTCACTAAACTACAACAAACAATCTCTTCATCCCATATCCAATTTCTTCTCTATTAACAAATCTTTAAAGTCCTGGTTGGCAAAAGTCCATTAAGGGTTACCAGAGATAACAACATTTCTATTTTAACCTTGATCAAATAAACCAACTTTATATTCCTTCCCTTTACTTTTAACAACCTTCGTCTTTAATCCCTTCAAATAATGTTCTAGAACTTGATTTCTTTTCTTTTTTTCTTTGTCCCTTCTCACCAAGTCTTTCAAAACTTTAACAGGACTCCTTTGTAAATCCAATACAGGAAAATTATCCAAGTCACTCTCCTGATTTGTTATTTGTATGTCCCTTTTAATTATTAAGACATCAGGCGGTTTCATTTGTATATCCAGTATTTCATCTTTTTTCAGATCATTCTTGTAGCCGGTTATTTTTAAATCCATGTTCAAATATATTTCCATCTTATACAGTAGAACCTGTTCCTCTTCCATGACATCATACATACACAGTCTATCTATGATGACAGACATTCAGACTTCGGAGTCCATTGTTCACAAATTTCCTTCACTACATCCACTGTTAAAGTATTTTGTTCCATACTGTTTTAACAAGTTGAATAGGTGTTCTTCTCCTTTAATTATAATCTTTATTTCCTTTTGGCTCCTTCTAGTGTCCAACTATCCTATCTCATTATTTTTTTCCCCATAATTCAAAACATCTGCCATTTCCCATGGGAAGGATTCTTTCAATTAATTTCAAAATCCCATTTCAAGTCCATCTAGACCCTTAATCTGTTTATCACTTTCCAAAAACAACACTCTAATCACCCTTTTGCCACGTATTCTTGAAAATTGCTAAGTCCTTAAACTTGTACTTAAAAACTTATTTCATTAGGTTTGAAAGAAACTCACCCAATGAATGCCATCAACTTGCCATTCTGAAGGCTCTTAATATTTGAAAAGTAATAAAAAGATAATTCCAAAGATGATTAAGAAATGAGGCTTGGCTAAGCTTTATGTCCATATAGGCTACATTATGACTATGGGTGTAGATGGAATCCCTGAACTCCAAGCCTGTTCCCTTAGGGAAATCTAGCCCATCATGTAATCACCGGAAGTCTAAGATTTTAATTTTAGAAAGTTAGATACAAAAAGAAACAAAAAAGGGAATGAAAATAACATTTTCCGTTTTGAGGAGACCAGGGCTCCTTTTTGAGGTTTAGGGGCAAGTGGGCCAGGCATTTTTCTATGAAGTGTCTCCAACTATCAACTTAATAGATAAAAAACAATTTGCATAGGCTATATGTCACTGCTACATTAAAACCCTTTTCCTTAAAAAACAAACAAACTGAAAAGTATATAATTTCAATGGGCTTTCAGTGACTAATGAGTATTTTATAAGATCTATACATGCAGTGTAAGATGAATAAATCTTGACAGCACATTGTGCATCTAATTTGCAAAATGGGGACAAATTCAGTGTGAGAGGGTATTGAAAACTGAAAAGATGGATGGAGGCATTGACAACACTACTTGCTTGGAGATCCTTTGTTCTAGAGACCTCCCTAGAAGACCAGATTGGCTTCATATCAGATGTTTCCTGCCAAACTAATAAAACAGAATTAATGAAGAATTCTTTGCCATGTTTGGAGAATAATTCCTTGCTGTTGACATATTACTTTACCTAGTATTGTTAAAAAAAAAAAAAATTGTGCGCTTCTCAAAATGATTCACTTTATCAGGTCATAGTCAACTTTCTCTGTGCTCATTCCTGGCATGTCACAAGATGATTTCATTTTAAATTTAAGTTTGCAGTTAAGTTCTGATAAGGTTTAACTATTGCTTATTGAAACAATCCATTTAGTGCAACTAAAGCTGGCTTGTTAAAAAGACCACTGTTAGCACTAACCATACTTTGTTCAACATGAATTCAGACCAGAGTTATCTGAAAATGAAAACAAACACTTCAGATCACCTCCTGAGAGCTCAACTGGAGGAGCAACATTTGGTCCCAAAGCTTGTCATGTGACTCCCAGAACTTTCTTAAAGTTGCCAAATTATAATTTTGACAGAAGAGCAAAATTATTAAATGCATAATTGTAATACACACACATGCACAATTCAATTTGCATTTTACTTTTGTTTAACTCTACCCATTTTCAGCCTGAAAAAGTTGCCTACTATGAAGCTATCCTTTAGCATTTATAGTGAACATAGCCAATGAATCCTGGTAATCATTTCTCTGCTCTCAATACCCCCTTACAATGCTAATTAGCAGCTCTGTTTAAAATGTCCTGGACCTGAACATTTATCTGGGATGAGTTTGAGTCTGTGAATCCTATGGCTAGGTTTCTCCAAGATGTCAGCCCCACCACTTGAAGTCTGAATCCAGGCCCTTCCTGGGTGGTGAAAGCCTCCTGGATAGGAACAGGAAGAACCATGAGATTCTTTTGATCCTGGTCTTAGCACAGTGAATTCAGACAATTGGAATGCTTAGCACAACTCAGGGAATAAGATACATGATTGAGGTGCTCATATGACACATTTGTTTAGCTTGGAAATAAACTGGGACATATTTTCTGTCTGAGATTAATTCATGCAGCCAGCTAGGCAAAATCTCTCCTAGCTACAAGAAATCATTGATGACATGGATGCATAATCTCTTAAGTCAGGAAGGTCAAAATAATGGAACACAACCGTCTTACTATATTAAATGGTGAAAATTTTAAAAAGGCTGCTAAGGCAAGAAGTTTCTCAGTACATGTGAACTTGGATATTTGGTAATCCAGTTTTCAAGCTGATCTTGCACAAATGCCTCTGAACAATGATAATATGTTCAGAATGCTAGAGAAGATAGCACTTTGACCTTTATTTAGCAAGGCTGATTTATGTTATATTTTTGTGCAGCATTCCATGACCTTTCCATGGTATCCTTGAATGATGTTCTTGGTGAAAAATTTAGATATAATTACAATACCCTATGGTCAGGGGTCTGCTAGCACTGAGAAATTTGATTAATTTTCTGATTAACGAACTCAGTTTAAAGGCACAAGCTTTCATGAACTGCAGCTCACTTCATCAAATGTATTCATTAGATGCTATCAGACTCCTGATTTTTTTACTATAATAGAATAACATGGCTCTCCTTCTACATTATCCCATGATATGTAAGATAAAATGTGAATTAATCCTAACTGATCTGAAGTTATGCAATGGTTTTTACAAATGTATTGTACCAGTTACGATGAGATAGAACAAAATCTCTTACTGTTGGATGCTTGAAAGAAAAAGCAGTTTTCCAAAAGCAGAGAAGGGAAGCTCAGATGTCCCAGGGGTATTAACAATAAGGTGTCAGATTTGGGCTGCAAAAATATGGATGGCCATTAGGTGGTAGGAAAGAGATACAAAAAACCGTCTGCTGCCATCTAATGGTTGCCCAGCTGGTAGACACTGAGACTGTGCCGTGCTTATCTCTCTATATAAAGAATGGAGGCCTGGTCGGGCCCTCTGTACCCAGACATGAACCTAGCCCTACCTTAACTGTATTTATACCACTGTCCTTAAAGCAACCACAACTTTATTTTTAGGTTCATGCAGAAGGCTGAAAGAAGTTTGACTTCTTTCATTCAAGCTACTTTACCTGAACAACAAAAATCAGAAGCCCAGTAGATAGCAGCAAAGATATTGCTGCACTCCAAAAGGTGGGTGGCCATAACAAAAATAGAATGGATTGAATTTAAATTTAAACTTAATTAAACGTGATGATCATTAAAATTATTTCAAATGAATTTCATAATTTTTCCTTTCGGTCACTTTTGAGGCTGGGTGCAAGACTGGGGAAGTCCATATGGGCCTTGAGCTTCATAGCATGTACCTCTATCGAAACTGTCTGAAAAGATCATGGCTTTGGACCAAAATGCTGAGAACTGGATCTGGGACCTTCCACATGCAAAGCCTGTTCTCAGTCACAGAAGTCCCTTGTGGGTATTCATCTCTGTTAACACCTGGAAAACGTTCAACAGATTGTTCCCTACTGCAACTTCCAATACAGCTAGAAACAGATGTTCACAAACAAAACTGTTGTAGGTTTGTAGCATTTAAAAGCATTTAGGTTTGTGAGTATAAAGGATCTTTCAGTGAACTATGGGCTGCTCTTAGGCCTCAGTTCTGAGATCACTTGCAGATAAGTAGATCCTTTTACAATAAATTATTATACAAAATCAAAATTAGACTGTAAAATTTCCTTGTAAGTATTCTATATAAAGATCTATATAACTGAATAAGTTGCACTAGGAATTCTCTTTCCTAATGTAGTTTACAGGATCTACTCTGACAGTATTCTACCAAGGACTCATTCATTTACATATTCTTATTTTTCTTTTGCTTGGGTTTGGAGCTGAATCCTAGAACTTAAACAATGAACTACACAAAGAGTTTGGAAGAAAAAATATGCTAGGGTTAGCTCATCCATATATACCTCTTACAAATATTTGTGCTGGCTGTTTTCTAAAATGGTACTTACAAAAACCTGGGAAGTATTTCCATGAATTGTGTTGACCCCTCCTCCCACACTCTCGGTAGTAGAATCTGAAGCATGTAAGCTCCTTGGTTTGATCATCTAGCATTTCCCTTTTAAATTAATTGAGCTGTCCTGATGCAGAAAACAAAACCTCAAGCTGTTTTCAGTTGCTGGAGACCCAAATGAGAGCCCAGTGAAGGATGTGGGGCAGGATTCCATTCTGCTTCTTTCACAGACCTCAATCCATCATGCGTGCAACTGGGCTATATCATGACAGAGTCTCCCTTGACAGTATCATCAACAAATCAACAAAGTTGAAGTTATGAACTAGTCTTAACAACCATGCTCTAGCTTTTGCTATGTGGGTAGTGGTGTATTTCAAGCTTGAACACAGCTCACCCTTGCTAGAGTTTATGTAGTATGAGATCAAATAGAAATATGCACTCTTTAGAGAAGAAAGAATTGGAGGTAAGTTTATTGCTTTGATTATTTTTTTTCCAGGCCAAAAAGAGCCTCCTTTGTCCTGCTTTGTGTAATAAGCTCAAGTGCCTGCTATCCTGAGAAACACATGACAGATGTCTTTCAGTTATAAAAACAGAAGAGTTGCTGAAAAGAGTAGTATTTCTGATTTCCCTGAAGCTGCAAATGTCTTGTAAATAAACAGTAGTGAATACCCTGCATATTATTCAGGAGAGCTGGGATAGGAACATTTTATTGATCCAGCAGTGGAGGTGAGGCTTGAACTTTGCTCCCTTAAGATATTTTTTAATTCTGGCTCTTTTGTGTAGCCCACCATGACTGAGCTGGTTTCTTGCAGCAACATTTTGAAAGGTTTAACCTAGGCTTATCTTTCTCAAGCTGACTGATTGATTGATTACCAAATTTATATTCACATGCTCCAGGCAAGCCAGCCCATGGCAATTTACAATGCAACAAGAAATAACACTGAACTACAATAAATAACATCATTTAAAACAGGCATCAATAAAATAATAAAGCAATAAATAAATCCAATAAAAGATAGATAAAAACCAACCAGCCATCATACAAAATGGTAACAAGTACAAAGATTAAGAAGGGAACACTTGCTTTTGTAAGTAACACTGATGCCCCCTCCCCAACAACCAGATGTGTTGGAAAACAAATTTTCAGACATCTCTGGACATGTGGGTTGAAGGTGTTGAAGCCCCACACATTTTGGGAGTGCCAGGCTGGGGAAGGCTGTTCCAAGTTGCTTATGAGTTTTTAAAAATCTGGCTCCACCATTCATTTAAAGTTTGCATCTTCTGAATTCCCGGCCCCCATGCTTTAAAATTAGATCAGGGAAATATAATTTTGGAAGCCACCTTTAATATTGTGGGCTGGTAATATCTCTCAGTCCTGGAATCTACTTTGCAGTAATGGAATGTGGGGGAGAAGAAAAAGCCTACAGTGAGTAGATGCCTGCTCTGTGGGTAAAAATGTGTGACTCCAGATGTACAGTGTAATTCTATTAGTGTAAATCTTACAATTCCATCACTCTGGCTGATGTTCACAGTTTACATTTATGATCCTAACCCATTCTTGTGCCTTAAGATTACTTGAGTTTGCAGTTTGCACCTTAATTTTTGGAACAGTCATATAAAAGAAGACGAACTTTTCCTGCCATGGCACCCGCCCTTTGGAACATCATCCCTCCCCACCCCAAGAGGAGGTTAGCCCCACCTCTTGTGACTTTCCTGAAACCCCTTAAAAGGTGTTTTTTCAATAGGCCTGGGGATCCCTTGGCAACAGGGATCCTGTGCGCTGGCTGCATCATGTGTAACATTCTGATGCATTCCTTCCTGCAATCTTGTTTTTATTTATGTTTAATTATTTTAATTGTTTTAAGCAGTCTCTATAGTATGTTTTAATTGTTGCTTTTGTTGTATGCCACCCAGAGTCACTTGTGTGAGATGGGCAGCCATATGCATTGGATAAATAAATAAATAGTTGGCTAAGTTATTGCCTTGAATGACTCTGAGCCCTACATCTGAATTTTGCCTTTGGTTATGCCTTTATAGAGTCTCTTTTCTGTTGACACAATTGCTTCTTGGCAAAGTACCTATTTTATTTCTTGCCTTTGCTGTCTGCAGCCTGAAGAGAGAAAGATCTGTATCTGTGAAGAAAGAGTATGTATGAGACAAGAGTGAGAAATATTTTAACTCCCAGCTGGCAAAAACACAAAATTAAAACCTCCCTCTTTTTGAGGTACTCCTTGGAGTTCTGCTATGGATGAAAAATGATAATATAACATCATATATACTCGCTTTCCAGGGAGTTTAAAGAACCTCTTAGGACATAGAGTTAATGGCTCCTTGTTACATATGTTGTTTGTTAGCTTCAATCATTCTATTTTCTACATGAGCTCAGTTTTCATTTCCCTGCATCAGAAACAATGTATGAGTGTAGTCACCAGCTGGATTGCTGAAATGGGGCAAGGGTAAAACCAAACAAACCTCTCTTGGTGGCAAAACCTTCCAGATGTGCTGGGATTATAACTTCCAGAAATTCTAGCCAGTGGCTTGGTTCTGAGATGCTTGCCGTAGCATGACATGGGACAAGGCAAAGGGGTGGACATGAAAAAATTGTGGAACCAAATAGGCATGACTCTGCTCCCTTCCAGTAAGGAGGGCTCAGTATATACTTTTGGTGGATGTGCATAAAGCTCTTTAGGCTGTCTGAGAAATAATCTGATTCATAGGTACTATTACCTCCCCCCAAGGAAGAGAGGAAAATGACTTTGAGGAAAAGCAAAGGAAAACAAAGAGGTTTGCATATTGGGGAGGGGAGGTTTCCAACACTTGATGGAGCATTCTTTTCCAATACAAAAGCCACATCCACATAGCTCTTTTATCATGCTCCTCTCCACAAGCCAGCAGAAGATCATGCTGCCCCCAGGTGCCCCCTTACTGAAACAGGTCTGACCTGTGCTACTGTCCATACTGCTTTAACATGAGATATTCTAATGATCATTATTCAGTTGGTGCCCTCAGCTGAAACTCTAGTCAGATCCACCATTATCCTCTACTTGGAAGGCCTCCTCTAATTCACATTCCCAATGCTCTGGTTGCTGCATACACTGCCATTTTTTCTTTTTTTATTTCCCATCTTTCCTGTTGATCAACTGGACTTCTTAAAAAATTCCTTGAATCCATGAGTTGAATTTACCTAAATTCTCTGAAAGAATTTATGAAGGAAATTCTGTTGCCTCAAACTGTTTGTGAACTGGGAAAAAAATGCAGGGAATTTCTCTGCATAACACCACTTCCAATCATCAGAGATACCCTATTTGAAGCACAGAATACTTATGGCAACTACTCATATTTTTCATTTCTCTTGCCTTGTTTTCATTGTAGGGAAAGAAATGTCAGAATTTATCATGTAATGTTACTTTTAATATTCTTGGTTATTTAGTGGTGAGAGAGATTTTAAACTGTATCTACACAGGAACAATTCAAGAATTCAGATGAGAAGAACTAGGAGTCAAAGGGTTTTTAAAACAAAACTGCTCAGTATTAACTCAGTGAGATAATTTACACAATTCAACTCACTATAATCCTGCCAATTAAGCTGTATTAACCAAAGTAGATGAAGAGTATTTACAGCTGGAACCACCATCTGGATTTATGGGCAAAACTCCAGTTTATTGTCACCTTACTGCTACAAATGTGAGACAGTTCTGCTTCAGTACTGTGGCTACTGGCCATGTATTATTGTACTTTAAATTATGTGAAATTTATTTTAATATTGTACACTTCCTGAAAATGTTTGGCATGACATTTATTTATTCCAAAAGTCAATATGACCATAACTTGTTATACAAGGGCTAACAGTAGGGTGACACAGACAAAATCTAAGGAGATTTTTCCTGGCTAGCTGGGGAAAAAATTTCCAATTAGGAGGAAAGCTGACATGGAATTTGGATTTGGACCCTATGCTGCACCCAGACCTCATGTTAGTTGTAATCTCATGTTAGCTGTAACTATAGCCATTTTTCTTCATCTTGCTGAAACAAATTGTTTACATATCTTATTTGCAGTAACTATTGCTGCCTGTGCCTTCTTACCAAATAAGCCATATTCCACACTGCCAGGCAAAAGCTTCATCACTTCCCATATTGTCTAAAGCAGATAGATGAAAATAGAATGGATATAAGCATGTAAACATGTCTGCACCCAAATTTGAAGTTGTATTTAACATGAACAAACTCAAAATTCTGAACAAAATGAGTGGATGTTCTGAATAATTTTTCAGATCTTCTGGAGTAAAGTGGGATCAGTCAAAATTGGCTTCAATCTGAATTGGTTTCTCTACAAACCCCAGTCCTGATCTGTACATCCTGAGTTTTGGGCCACTGCAAAGAATAATGTCATTATGGGGAGGGGAGAAAAGATGGGTTGATAGAGAAATGGCAGGTGCCCTTTTAAATCACAGTTTTTCTTGTGATCAAATGAGCAGGGACCAGCCCAATCTCAGTTTTATGAGGGTAAATATGATTTCTTATACTATGACTTATTGCACTCTCCTCATTTAGTTTTGTGGTCGTGTCTCTTCATAAAATCAGTACACTATATTAGGAAGGGAACACATCTTTCCTTTTGAATAATTTTTAAAATTTGTTATGTGAAATTTGGCATGCATTTTTCACCCCAAGAAGCTAAAGATTATATAATTCATCTGAAGAACCTTATAAATGGCACTGATGATGTTACCTAGTTGGGTAATGAAATGTCTGCAAGCAAACAACCAAGCTCAGAGAGCACCAAGGCCTCCACAGAATCTCATATACTCATTTTAAAAATCAGATTTAAATCCGATTAAAGAATATAAGAGCAATCCAACTGCATCATGCCATAAGCCATCTAGTCCAGTGTTTTGTGTCACACAGTGGCTAACTGGATACATTTGGGAAGCTTACAAGCATTGCATTGGAAGGTGATCACCATTTCTGCTGTCAATTTGCAGCAGTCAGTATTTAAGACACAATGCCTGTGATTCAGGAGGTAATAACTATCAGTCAATATAAATAGCTGGGGATAGCCTGATCTTCTATTAACCTGTCCACCCACCTTCTAAAATTCTCCAAATTGGCCAATATTATCACAGTTTTAGGCAACAAATCCTGGAGTTTAACTATGTACTGTTTAAAGAGGTATTTTTTTTCTGTCAGTCCTGTGCTTATTTATTTATTTATTATTTATTTATACATAGACTTATCCCCGCCCATCTCCCTAATTTCAATAGATGACCTCAAATTCTAACTTTATGAAATAGGGGGAAAATTCTCCCTCTCTCTTTTTCTTTCCAAGTAAACTATGCCATGCTTGATTTTATACCTCTCTATCATATCTTCCCTAACCCTCCTTTGTTCCAAAGTAAAGAACCCCAATTGCTATTATTCCCTAATCAATTTAGTTGCTGCTTTTTTTTTTTTTTGAGGAGAATAATTTCTAGCTCTATAATATTACTTTAGGTGCAGTGATCAGAACTGTAAACAGTCATCCGTGTGATTTCATCACAGATTATCAGTAGTTTAACTCAAATTATTTATTTATTTACATCCCCAGACCAATAACACTAGTAGTTCTATTTTCAGTTCCCGTCATTCACCTTTGAATGCAGGCTTGTAGACTCCTAAAAGGATTTAGAAATTTAGTTCTGAAAGGATTTAGCAATTAAGTGAGACAAGACTTTCACATCGGCTCCTTTTCAGCAAGGTCCACTCTTCTATGTGTTTGCTTACTTTCTTTTTAATAATACTTTCAACCATTGGTAAGTTTAATTTGTTTATTTACAATCAAAGACAATAGGCTTAGTGTAAAATACTATTAAATAAAACATAGTTAAAAACATAGCTAACAATATCTATAAAATACAGGAAATTTGAGTTAACAGTTCTGGCATTACACTCAAGCATTCAGCAAAACTGAATGACTTTCTTAGATATTCAGAAGAATGGGTTTTTAACAGGAGCTAATCATTCATTCATACATACATACATACATACATATATATATGTTTTCTTCCAAGAGGAAGGGAATTTGTCCATAAGTATTAAGGATAATGCTTGATAAGTTTAAGAAAAGAAACATTAACATTTGCAAGTCAGTTCAGCTTCTCTGCAAAGTGCCTTTGGATCAAATACCAACTTTTCTTGGAAAAGTAATCCAAACTACAGTTATAACTACAGGAAGTGAGACAATTGCACAGTTTAGGTAGTTAGCACAATTTCAGTCAGTGTCAAAGGGACCTTAAGATGTTTAGCTACCTCATGATATTTTGGCCATTTTAATTTTCAATTAATTTCATCCTAAGATTGATTTAGTATTGCAAGAGCTGGCCCAGGTTTTGGAGATGTTTGTTCCTTTCCCATCCTCTGCTTCTTGTAACAATGTATCAATGAACTCAAGGGGTTGTACAGTTTTGGTTGGTCTTGATAAAGATATTACCCAACGATGTATTATTGCCATGAACAAACAAACAATGAGTGTTTTTATGTGTGAAACCACTCTTTATGACTTTCCTATAGATGAGAATGAGCTATTATGGTAGGAAATAGTTAATTTTATAGCTGATCTGGCTTTTGATATCAATATATTTTTTTAGTCCAGGTCTGTATAGTATACCATGCTGGTGCTAAATGTTAAAATATTAGGGTTGCAAAGTCTTTGCTTAGATATTGTGATTTTTGTCTTGAACAAAACCTTTAAATCTAGCCTTTTGTCATTCCTTTTGTCCTTAGGACTATTTAACCTTTGCTTCTTCCCTACCTACTGTGACTAGCAGGAGTTAAGTTTTACCCTACAAGAGAAATAGAAAGAATATCAAGAGAAGTTTCTAATCAGAATTGGGGCTGGGAAACACAGCTGTTACATCCTTTGACATCTGCTGAGATCTGAAGTCTTGGGGCATTTAAAAGGGATAGGCACGGCTTCCAGGAATCCATCCTGCACCAGCTGGAACAAAGAACCAATGATGTGAACTTTCAAATGAACTTTTGCTGAACAGGAGTCTTATACTGGATTATGAAGATAAACAAAGCCTAATCAAAGAATCCAAGGCTGTTGTTATAGTCAAGCAGAAATCTGATGAGGCAAACAAAAAATGAGTTGGATTCAGTAACACACTAAGAAACTGGACGACAGATGAAACTCTTCTAGCGTATTGTGAAGGAATTCTCGCCATGTTGGTTGGACCAGAATCCCATGGAATAAAGCAGCATAGCCATTTAAGAATATATGCAAGTGTAAGACTCAAAACTGTTACAAATCCAATTCCGTAAGCCTTGCTTATGTTCTGAACACAACTCCTTAATAGCGGGAGTGTCTGCAGGGAGGTTGCATGGGAGCAAGTGATGAGAGCAGCATTAAGCCAGGGCTGTGCAATCTCTTTATTTTTTATATGTGTATCATGACATCATACACCTGTATGAAAACTGTAGAGCTTGTATCACCGCTCTTTTTGACGAAAGTGTTGGATCCTTTGGATACTTCTGTTTCAAATCGTTCTTTTATGTCCTTGGTGCCATTATCTACTTTTGGATACATCCATTGTACTGCTTGGGGATGATTTCAAGTAATCACTTCTCAAACCACTTGCCAAATATGTAGTAAGATGAAAAATAGATGATGAATGTAATCCAAGCAGTTCTCTGGGGTTCTGTAGAGTGCTAGGATGTCCTATACAGTTTCCACTCAAGTTTCCTATTATGTGTCCTGTGTTGTAAGGCATATAAGCAGGGATTTTTACAGAGTTTTGGAAGAGTCAGTGAGGGGACAATTATTTGTACTATGGTTACTTCTCACTTATTCCTACCAGTTCTTATTTCAACTTCCTGGTTCTTTTACATTCCAATCTATTTACCATTGACTTTGACTCTAGATTCCTGAAGTTAGATTCCATTTATTGTTATTATTTTGCTCCTATATTTTAATGGCTGTGCTTCCACTAAAAAAAAAAAATACAAAAACAAAAACATAACAGTTGTGTGAGGATTCCTTCCTGGTCTCTGTATCTGAATTTCTGAATCTCATTTCTGAATCTCACTTCAGATTAACTTCCAAGTGCAATCAAGCAAATCAATCCAAAACCAATTGGGTTATTTTGATCCAAATTAGGTCCAAACTGAATATTATGCTCTCCCTTTACCCTTCATACATGTGGTCTTATTTCACAGAAAAAAATAGTTGATCGTCAAGCAAATAATTCTGTAATGATTACTGTATTGTAAAACTTGTAAAACCCCATTTTAAAACTTTTTAAAAGATGAAAATAAAAAATTGCTCAGACAACAGTATTAAGGAAGGAAGAAATCCTGGTTTAAGGAGTCTTCAGGAAAATGAGAATGTTTTTTCTTTATTCAACTAAGGGTTCTTTGTATTTGAACTGCTAGTTCCCAGTCAATACTGTATATTCTTCAGTTTTACTGTGTCTAGTCTAGAAAGGAAACCAAGCTACCATCTATACTGAAGATATATTTATAGCTATGTTCATTTCTTCTGATTTAAATACTACAATTTACTCACAAGGAAAGCATATAACATCCTCCTACCATACAAAAGAATCCCCTAATGTTTAATCCCCTAAAGATAAATGCAAGTTCTCTGAAAGATCTGCTGTGGAATAAATATGATTGATATGGCTAGGAACTCAGATCTGATATAGGATAATGTATAGCTCTGAAAAGATAATAGCCATAAAGTCCCCCACCCAGTTATATAAATATGCACAATGACAGAGAGGCATGGAAAAACTCTTGAGTTACACCATTTGTTCTACTGACAGGGATAATGTATTAGAGACAGCTGGGCAAGCAGTTGCTTCAACATAAGATATGAAACAGAATAAATATTTTATGTATTAATAGGTGAATTGTAGTTTAGTTTAGGAAACTCATGGCTTTCATGTAGAATCTATATCATAGATGTAGGAATGTATTTTCATGTACTCATATTTTATGTGTTTTTATGTGAAACTAAGCTGGAGCGTTAGTCCATGCAGATATGCTGAAGATACTGTATTAGGAAAAATTCAGGTCTTCAGAAATTCAGTCCATAGAAATCAACATGTAGAAAAAGAACTGAATGTTCTGCAGTGCTTCTCCTTGTGGATTAGGGGCAGTGGGACAAATGGAGAGTCTAGGGCTTGGCTGCTCCCAAACCCCTTTCATTTTTGCATCCCTCAGAGTACCTCTTCCTCCACTGTGGTGCTGAATTTCAATAGCATGATTTATGAAATTCAGCAGTATGGTTTCCTGCCTCTCTAAGGTGGGAAGTCTTAAAAGATGTAAAATTAAAAAAAAAAGTTTTTAAAGAACAGAACTCTTTCCTCCACATACCCAGTAGTATGAAATGGAAAGTGATGCTCAGCAAGTTAGATGAGGACTATTAGTTTTGCCTGATTTCAGCAGAATCAAGAATGGGCCTAAGAGCAGTTAATAACATAGACAACTCTTACAATTATTATGACAGAACACTTCAGATTAAATCCATCTATTCCTGATATGATATAAAGGAATAATATATTCCATCTCTATTTTATATATACTATATTGCTGATATTTACTTTATTTTCATTATTTTTAAAAACTAAATGACATAACATGATTTTATAGGCACATAAATATTCATGCATTATTATTTCCTAAATTATGTAGTGTTATAGACATTACCAGTTCAGACCATTGCCTAGTCCAGTGTTTCCCAAACATTTTCCTTCATTACCCGAAACTGACAGTCCTTTTATACTAACTTCACGGAAAAACATGTACGACAAACGAAGAGAGATCAACAAAAAATAGGAAGCAAACAATAGGTTGGGTGCAATGTCTTCATTTTAAACTTCTCTTTTAGCAGCCACAAAAAATTTGGTAAATATTCACCATGAACATTTAATCACCCAGGTCCCAGCTAATGAGAAAAATGCCACTGCGCCATCTTATTTACTAGTTCCACAAAATTGGGAGCAATTGGAGACAGAGCACACCTCACATTGTATTTGGGGTTCAGTAAGCAGTGTTGTGCTCTTTATGAATCTGTGGTTTTGTCCACTTGAATAGCAAACTTGCCGCTCCGATTAATACAGTGAATAAATTCTGTCTTTATGTCTCCCGAAAAGATTTCAATTAGGCAACTAATGGTACTATCTGATAATGGCGCTGCTGCCACTTTTTGTGCTTGGTCAGAACCACACATTATTTCACTGATGCAAATAGCAGCTGGCCACATGAGCATTTCCCTAATGGGTTAGTGTGTTGTTACCCAAAGAAAAATCACTTTTACCCAATTTTGGGTAATTTAGTCAGGTTTGGGAAGTGTCTCTAGTGTCTCTAGAGTTTTTATAAGTACAAATAGTTCTCGTTTAACAACCACAATAGGGTCTGGAAAATTGGTTGTTAAGCGGGGCAGTCATTGTGAGTCACCATGTGACTGGACCTGATTTTACAACCATTTTTACAATGGCCATAAAGCGAATCACGTGGTCATTAAGCAAATCCAGGTGCCTCAATGGACATTTTTTTGCCAGAATTCACTTAACCACCATGTGATTCACGTAACCACCATGTGATTTGCTCAATGACCATGTGTTTTGCTTTATAACCATCTTTCTGAGGCTGTCGTAACTTCAAACTGTCGTTAAATGAACAGTCATTAAGCAAGGACTACCTGTACCACATATCTTTCTATAACCGAGTATAGCAAATAGTTAATTCTTTACCATATTGCTTTGGGTAATGAAAAATATTATCATATAATATCACACACACACATACACACACACTCACACAGGGTTTAGATGGTCCAAAGCTGTAACAAATGAATAAATGTCCCATTTGTCAATATATACCAAAGCTTATTTACCATTCATCTAAGTGCAAAATTTCATGCTTCCCATTTTTGGTTCTCACTATTTCCCTAATTCTGTAAATCCTAAAAAATTCCAAACCTTGGGGACATCAACTGTAGATGAATAATTGATAACTTTCTCATTCCATTTATTTCCACAGAGTTATTTTTGATTATATAGCCCAATATTACTACAGTCATATACTATCTTTAGACTATTTTAACATAATTTTTTTTCTATACTTAGGCAGAGGATGAAAACATGAGCTTGGAAATCCAAACCCTAGTCAAATACTTTTCATCAGTGATAATTTATATATAATTTTCCCTGTTTACAATCCACATAATGACACAATTTTATGCTCCAATAGAATAGCACAGAGGTTAAATATATATAATTTTCCCTGTTTAGAGTCCATCTAATGACATGATTTGATATTCCAATAGAGTAGCCAAAGGTTAAATATTAACCCTTTAGTTGACCTATGGTAAGTGTGGCAAATTTCTCATCACACTTACCATCATACTTTCAAATGTGGTAAGTTGCTTTTTGATAGCTTGAATATTCTGTTGAGTAGAGAAGAACATAATTTCATAAATGAAACCAGGTAAGACTGAATTTGTGGAAAGGAATACATAGCTCTCATTTTAATCTGACTGTCCTTTGCCCTATGATATCCTCCAAATATTTTCACATAGATGTGATGATCTACAACTAATATGGGCTGGAAGTACAACTGATAATCTCTTCAATAAGATTAATAGAAAATAGTAGACTTTTAATCCTTTTTTCACATTCACTATGAAATTCCAAACAGAACCATGTTAGATTCTGTATGGGCTGCTATTCCCAGATATTTCTCAACTGTGTAGTTTCATATTAATCTTGAAGTAGGGGATACCCAATCCATTCTCATCTATTCTAGTATATCCCATGTTGTAAGAAATTCTTGTTTTTTTTATTTTCATGGACATATTGTCATGTAATTTTTGCCATCTTACAAAAGACAGCCTCATAGTTTAAAATCAGTTCACTTGAAAGCAGAAAGGGGAAAATCTTGTTGAAGTTAAAGAAATCAACAACCTGTGCAGTATGATGCTAATTTCTTCAAATTAAGTAGTTCTAAACAAAATAGACACATTTTTAAACTCAGTTAAGATCACTCCATTATAAGAAGCTCATAGAAAGAGTCTTAAGCAGCCATTCTCTAAAAAAAGAAATAAAACAAGCAAAGATTTGAAAATGAATAAATCCCTGGGAACTGATGGCACCACTGCAAATGTTTATATTTTTTCCAGATGTATAGTTCTTAATTTATATTCTCAAAAAATTGGATAACCACATCCCTGATTCATTTTTTCATTACAATGTAACAAATTGGTATCATTTGTTTCTTTACAGTGCCAAAGATAAACAAAAATAAGAGTTGAATTCTATTGATCAGTTGCAATTTTTACAGGTTGCCTAGCTAAAGGCTAAATATTTTCTGCCTAATTAAATTAATCTGGATCAATTTGGATTTATTAAAGGTAAATTAAGTACAGATCCCATTAGTCAATTTTTAAATTGTACTTTTATGAGATGGGTTCTGCAATTTTAACCCTAGATGTTTCTAAAGCATTTGACCAACTTCAGTGGTCTTACCTGTCAAAATTAACTGAAAAATATAAAAGGGGAGAAAATATATTAATTGTATACAACAATTCTGTGGTAAATTCCTAGCTTCTATTTGCACAAACTTCTAGAATTCATAATATTTTATAATAAACAGAGGTACTAAGCAGGGTTGCCTTTATTGTTTATATTAGTGAAGAAACTTTTAGCACAGAAAATTAATCAGTTTATCAAACATTTAAAGATTAATGGGGAGTCTTTAATAGTCTTTTTGCAGATGATGTACCCGTAATCCTTTCAGAAGTTTTACAAACAATGCCAATAACTCAAGGAAACATACTGTCTTTTTAGAAGGCATCATATTTTTCAATCAATTATTCAGAATCTGAGTTCGTTTTAATGTACTATAGTTTCAAAAACTAGACAGGTAATAATGTCTAAGATTGATGTACTTAAAATTTCAAAAGTAATAATCTATTTGGGAGTTGGAATTCCTAATAAATTATCTAGATTAAATGCATTGAATTATATGTCAGTCATCAAGTATATTTCATCAAGTATATATTTCTATTTTCTTGACTGGGACACATTGCTGCTGTCAAGTATTTTCATTGCCTTAGTTGTACTTGTACTCTTCCAGCTGTTGTATTTTCATCCATAATCCACAGATACATCTTGCATTTATGTATTCATTATTCCATATGCAAATAATAAATACATAGATCTAAGCAATGTGTTACAGGCCCCAACATGGGTTACATAAAAATGTACGTGAATCTTTTAGTCTAAGTAAGCTATGTTTCTTTTTCTGGCCACCATCAAATAGGTAATTTTATCTACACTTTAAAAAAATAATTAGAAAATGAATAGAACATCCTATACATGCCTGCTCAATAAGTTCCATTAGTAAAAAAAATATATGTATAGGTCTTCAACCTAAGAGTATTTGAGGGACTATTTTTTTTTAGAAAGTTTTAACTTAACGATTATAAGCTTTGGATATAAAACTGAACTTCAGGAAACACAAGAAGCCTACAATATTCTTTAAAGGCAGTCCAGTATGAAACAAATCCAAATGGGGAAAAATCCAACCCCTTTATTTTCCATTCCTGAGCTGCCTTGGGAATCGTACATTTAAACTTTTAAAGCTTGGACTTTGTTTTTCCTTTTTGCATTGTGTTAGATATTGAATTATATTCCCTTGATGCAGTCCTATGCTTTATCTGCCTGGTTTTTAAATTTCTCTCCAGCTGACACTGTTGAGCTCACATATGCGTTTCTATTCCTCAAATAATTTTAAAATTCTGATTTTAAATGTCCCCAGTAACTTCTTCATGCCTAACTGTACACTTGAGAACATTGTAGGAGGACATCTGGATCATACAGAGGACTAACTGGCTGTTGTTCTTTGGGTAGCAAATTTTAAATCCAATGTGGCATGAAATAAAACATTACAAGGGTCATTTTTACTCTGAACCTCTCAAAAAAAAGGAAAACTGCAAATGTAGAATAACTTACCCTATGAATGCAAAGGGAGTTATCCTGTAGTTTGCATTTGGTAGCAATAATAAACCATGTTTAGAGCATGTAGAACAACTTTTTAAAAAGTTTTTGGTAAACTAAATATAACAAATATGATCATGATTGTGGGGAATTATATAGAATATCAACTCTAACTTTAAAGCCCTAAGTGGAAGCCATTAGGATAGATCCAGGCTTCCCTGTTTGGTTAATTCTTCAAGCTGGTAAACTCTACTAACACATTAGTGTTTTACACCGTTGAAATAGAATAGCTCTGGATGGGGATCAAAGATGATTAGGATCAAAATGAATTACCCCCGAAATCCTGGTGGAAGTGAATTTGAGTATTTCACTTCCCCTGGATCCTGGGTGGAATTTAATGCTCTGTGAACACATGACCATCAAAGGAAACATTGGCCAAGAAGCCTCTATTGTTCAAAGAGTCTGATGCTGCTGTAAGCTGGCCAAGGTTTTTAAATGTTAAAAAAATATTTTACATTAACAAAAGTTAAAAAGGAAGACAGATTCTCAGCTATCTAGTGAAGCATATAGGCAGAACCTTTACCCCTAGAAAATTTCTGAAGATTTCCAATTAAAAATCAGATCAGAAATATGTCCCTAGCAGTTTTTACTATATTCCTCTTTGTTATCAAATTTAGGTAAGCGGTGAAGATGCCGAACTATTAGATGGATGCAATAACTGCTAGATGCCAATAAACTGAAGCTCAATTCTGGTCGCATCCTAACCAGATGGAGGCAGTGTAGGTCCATAGTTCCTAGATCTAGGCAATGGATATACAGATTGTACTCGATAGAGTTATAATAAAAACATAATCAAGCACACAGTTTTCATAATATGGATGAATGAGTTTAGAACCCATATTGGTCCAAGAAAGGACCAAAATGGGTTCTAAAAATGTAAATCATTTCTTGCTAATGATTGTTTTTGGTGAGTGCCTATAAGCCTGTAGGAAGACGTGATTTGATAAGTATTCTCGTTACCCAAGCGCTCCTAAGCAAATTTAGCAACTAGGAGATGAAAATAGGGTTGGCAACAGGTAAAGAACAGAAAGCAAGCAGTGGAAACAAAAGGATAATTTGTACTGGCAATAGGGCTTTTAAACTTATATACAGTATAAGTGTCCTCAAGCCAGGGATAACCATGAAGAAGGCCAAGTTTCCAGATGATACCAGTTAGTCATGGCAGTAAAATCAAAAATGTTTTGTGATAAGCTGGGAAGGGAGATATGAAATAGCAGATGAAAGGTGAAACAAAGAGTGTGAATTTATATATATTGAAATAACAACAAAATAACAATCTTCCTATATGCAAATGAGGTTCTAGGGGATGCATCAATGTAAATGTCTGACCAGTATGCAGCTGCTCTTAAAAAAAAGAAATAGACAGAATGATTAGATGAGAGCAGCTCCTTTGCAAATGTGACTACAGAGTTTTGTTTTTTAGCTTGGTCAGAGGGTCAGAAGTGAAGACATAAAAGAGGTATACAAACTTATGCATGCCATGGAAATGCGGATGGAGAGGTGTTTTCTCTTGCATGTTACTGTAGAACTTGGAACCATTCACTGAAACTCAATTGAAAGAATCCCTTTAGCGCATAGTTTAACCACAGAATTCATTGCCATCAAGTATGGTGAGAATAATTGCCAGTTTATATTATTTTAAAAAGAATTATACACATACATAGTTGTACGCTATTTCCTGACTGTTAGGCGCCATAGCTCAGTACCAGTTCCTAGAAAGCCATTGTGAAATAGAGTCATTGTCCTAGTGTTTTCCTAGAAGTATCTGGTTAAACATAGTGTGACGCAGAATGCTAGACAAGGCAGACCTCTGGTCTGATCCAACAGGACTTTCTGATGCTCAGGTGCACAATTTAGGAATATTGAATCTCACACTGTTTTTTGTGGTCCATGTAGCTTCAAGGACTTGGAACAAGCATTGTCTGGTTTTACCAATTTATCCTTTTCTGAGTAGGTATAGTTGTTTTTCAGTAACCTTTAGATTATATTTACAGTAATGTCTCAGAGGTGGGGCTGCCTTGCAAATGGTTGGAATTGTCAGAACAGAAGTTAGGTGCAAGAATTTTCATTGGTTTATCTAATGTCTTATATCAGTTCTGAAGGAGTTCAGTTGATTGTCTATTCATATCCAAGTTAATTTCGAGTACCTATTGCTGGAATTTTTAAGTGGTTTTGGATCACAGTATCTACAGGATCATTTCTTGCATAATAAGCCTGTTCATGCAAGAGGATGATCTGAAGAGACAATCTCTTTGTTCCTTCTTTAAGAGAAGTTAATTTTATCAATTATGAAAAAAAGCCATTTTGGAAATCCCTCCCTTGAGATGTATGCCTGGCACCAAATCTGTATTTATTTCAATGACAGGTTAAAACTTTCAAACTTGTATGTTACAAAATCTTAAAGTTTAATATTTAAATAAATTGAACTTTACGTTTTTGATTAATTATTAGGTGATTTTATTATACTGAATTTTTAATCTTAGCTTATAAAGGCAAATTATTAAAAAATAGGGTGATCTATTATGCTAGAAAGAAAGGAAAATGATTCATATTTTCTAGACAGACTCCTAGTTATCCTCTCATCATACAGGAAGGGTGGGATTGTCACCCATTGCCTAGGCAACATAAAGAGACTTCCCTGTCTTCTGATATTGTGCAGTGGCATACAGTTGACTCATTTAATTGCTTTCCCACACTGTGAACTGCTCTCTTGTTTATTCCCTGGCTGTGATTTAAACAGTTACAGAATAAACAAATTACGAATGTATAATTATATGAACATGCTGAATCAGATTACTAGTTTAACTTATTTGGTATTATGCGTTTTTATGATTATCACTTATATGTGACATAATCTTGGTCTGAGAATTGATGATTATGTGCCATCAAATCGGTGTCAACTCTAGAAACCCCATAGATAGAATTTCTCCATGACAATCTGTCCCTAACTTGGTCTTTCAGGTCTTCCAATGGCGCACTCATTGCCACTGTAACTGAGTCCATCCACCTTACTGCTGGTTGGCCTCTTCTTCTTTTTCCTTCCAACTCTAACCCTCTCACCTTTCTTAGCACTACAGCCTTCTCCAGATCTGGCCATCACATAATGTGTCCAAGGTAGGATAATTTGAGCCTGGTCATTTGTGTCTGGAGTGAAAACTCTGGGTTGATTTGTTTGATGATCCATTTGTTTGTTTTCTTGGCTGTCCATGGTATTCTCAGGAATTGTCTCCAATGCCAAAGTTCAAAAGCATCAATATTTTCCTACCCTGCTTCTTCAAAGTCTACTTACTGATACTGAAAGCTGAATGGAAACTAATAAGCTACAGCCATTCCTGTGGGATAACACAAACAAAAACCATATAACAACAACTCCAGAACAAAGGATGAAAGCACTCGTGTGGTATGAAACCAAAGCCCTATCTAACCCCATGTTCTCTTTCTGTAGTGGTCAGATACCTATGGTGAAACACATAACATGATATCTGACTTCTACAGTATCTTCTCATTGGTTATCCCAAGAAACTTGTATTACGAGCCACATTTATTCAGTATGCAGAGACCAGAGTAAGCTAGCTCCATTGCATGTTACGCTACACAATCCTTTAGATTTACTCAGTACTAATTACAACAGTGTTATTTTAATTCTGTATCAATCATACTAGTTTTGAATATTTCCAATATAAAATCAAACCTTACAATTGAAAAAGGGAAACCAATTAAGAGCTGATTGCTGCAGTTCTGTTTAGCCTACTGCCAACTAGCCAGAATGACAACAACCCCTTTCCAGCATCAATTTCTTAATACTGATTGTGTAATATTAGCTTGAAGACCAAAATATCTCTGCTAGAACTTCATGAAAATTGACCTGCTGAAAAACTGAGCTACCCCTAAAGTAGTTGTCCACAGGTCTACAATATAGTGTTGCTTCTTCAGTACTCATGTGCATGGGACAATTGTCAGAAGTAAACTTTTTTTCATCTTCATTAGAAAAGTTATTGTCTATAAGGTATGCAAAAGAAAATCCTGACAAATTTTAAATGTTCTGAAACAATGTACCCTGCACTGATGAAACAAAAACTGAACAGTTTGGCCAGCACAACACAAAGTATTTTTGGAGAAAAACAGCTGAAACATTTGAGCAACAGAACATCTTGCTGACCATTAAACCCAGGGGGCTCTATGATGTTTGCGGTTGTATGGCAGCCAGCAGCCCAGGAAATACTCTGTGGGTGGGAGGAAGAAAGGATTCAATCAAATATCAACATACCTGAGAAGCTAATGTTCCAAGGTCTCACACTTCAGAAAAAATTGAAGCTCAAAATAGGTTAGATATTTCAGCATGACAACAATCCAAAACATACCGTCAAATTTACCATGAAGTACTTAGAGGAATGAAAGATAAACATTTTGGAAAGGCCTTCATAGTTCTTAGCTTTGAATATTATTGAAAATCTGTGGGGAGATATCAGATATGCAATGGGTCCAAAGAGACCTTAGAATTTATGAGCTAGAAGAATCCAAAAGCAAGATTAGAAAGATTCTTACTTGGATACAAGAAATACAGTAGTTTGAAGCTGTTATTTCTAATAGAAGGGAATATCTCTAGCTCAGGGTTGAATCTTGGGGCTTTCTGAGCTTGGTTGTTTGCCATGCCCAGAGCACCGATAATGTTACCTAGCTGGGTAATGAAATGTCTACAAGCAAACAACCAAGCTCAGATAGCACCAAGAACTCCAATGCTGTTATTTCTGCCCCTCCCCCCAATAATGTCACAAAGTACTGACTGAAATAGTGTCCTAAATTCTGCATCTTCACAGTTTTCTTATTTTGAATGTGTAAACTTCACACGAACAATAAGTTGACATTCAAATTTGCAGAAAAATGTCATGTTTAGCTTTGTACTATGGCTGATGTTCACTTAAGGATTCACTGAAACATAAATTTACCAGTTTTGCCTGAACATTTGCATACAATTGTATGTATAACAGCTGACTATCCTGATCTCTTTTATTTGGCTAATCTTTAAAATAGGAAGTTAAGAAGAAACTTAAGTTTAGAATATAACAAAGAAAGATTATGGCACTAAATCATAATCAATAGAAACTGAACGGGAAATAAAAAGTATCTGAAAAAAGCACAATCTTCTTTTATTTAATCGTCTCTTTATTTTACACCGGTCCTCTGTTTTACATTTTGAATTTTATATTATGGTTTTGCATATAGCTTTACCAAATACAGAGGTGTAGCCACTAAAGTTCTTGTATTTTGTGTATGGTAGAGAAAAATAAAAAAGAAACAAATCATCTTCTTGTTTTTTGTGATTATTGTGGGGATAATAAACTGATGGGGCAAGAAGGTATTCTGGCAGAGATGCTCAGATTCATCATCAGTTGACATAAAAACGGAATATCCTAGCTAAATTAGGTAATACAGGATGACCTACCTTATATAATGATGACATTGATTAGTATGAAAATAAGCAATTTTTATTAGTTCTTTACATTCTTTATCACTGAGTCTGATTAGTACTTAATAATTCACCCTGGAATTATTGAGTCTGAAGGAGCCTTAAAGTGTGACCCTATTAAATATTTTTAACTGTCCAACTGAAAATGTGCTTAGTTTTGTAGTGCTTTCTGTGGAGCAGGCTAAGATTTTTAAAATAAATTCATGATTCAGAAAATTGGTTAGATTTTTACCTGATTGATACCTTTCCTCTTCAAAAATTGTCATAGTCTGATCATCTGCACTCTAATAGATCTTTTTTATTTGTGCCATTCATATTAAAATGACTTTCAAAAACTAGGTATATACAAATTCAGTGACAAGCTGTTTGTCACATTAAACATTTAATTTAATGTTACTTGTAATTTGCCTGTTGAAGAATATTAATCTGTATCAAGTACATTGAGGTTTTGATTTTTAATTTGTTTACTCTTGAGCATTACACAATTTAATATTAAAGCATTGCATTATTAAAGAAATTTGAAGGTAAAAATGTAATCTCAGCAGTAATATAACATATTAGGAAATCACATTAGAGAATCCCAATTAGGTGTATTAAATAGAAAAACAGTTGTCCAAATAACACTCAATTTAATTTGTGACATAATGTATAGTTTTGCCTCTTGTTTACATGAAATGGGCTCTCTTGACTGATATTTTCATGATGCATCATTCAACACTTTGATGATCTCCTGTAGAATAAAACATAACTCACCAAATGAAATTGTGCTGTTCTGCTTTCTCTTAAGTGTGAAATTTAAGCCTCTTGTCAATAAAACACATCATAGCAAACAGAAAATATTTCAGAACAGAGGATTATAATGGTGTAATATAATAATATCCTGTGTACAAATGAAACACTGTAAAGTCACAATGATGCTGTCTCCCAGTACATCAGGTAACCTAGTCCCTGCTGCCAGAGCAAATCATGATCTGTTGTTTCATGGGATTAAGGGGTTATAAGCCAATTCTATCAAGGATTCTTGGAGAAAAAGGATCCTTGGTTTAAAAGGAATTCATCTGCTCTTTAGTCATTTTGGGGGCTGAGAGGATGTGAATAGTTTCTCCTCTCTTCAAGCAAGCTGAACATTCTCCCTTTTTCTTTCTTCTTCCAACTTTGTTTTTCTTTCACTTCTCTTTCTTTCTTTCTTTCTTTCTTTCTTTCTTTCTTTCTTTCTTTCTTTCTTTCTTTCTTTCTTTCTTTCTTTCTCTCTCTCTCTCTCTCTCTCCCTCTTCCCTTTTTTCCTTCTCTCTTTTTTCTGTCACCTTTTCCCACTTCTCTTTTCTCTCCTCTCTGTACCTTTCCCCATTCTCTCCCTGTTGCCTTCATTTATAAAGGGCCACATTAAGACCCTTGTAGGCACATTTAGCTTGTTAGCCTCCTGCTTCTTGTGGTAATAATCCAGTGTTTAGGGTTATAAAGGTATTTCATGGACCTGTATTCTTCAATAGGTTGCAGGGAATAAGTCACAAGAAGGGTACACATAATATAGTAATGATATCTTCTGTATATTTAGTTAGGATATGCACTTTTGATTTTATTGTTACTTCTTAGATTTTTCTTCAACTTAACATGTTTAGCAGGCACCCCCACTCTGTTTTGCGGAGTGCCTATTGTGTGGAATAGATAATACAGGCATGTTTCTACGTCTCCCTTTTCTCTCTCCAACACTTTTTGCTAAGGCTATCAGCTTTGGGCTGCACAAACCCCATGAACTCTAGATGGCAGCCCAGAGCCATTGTTTCCCACACCTCTTTGCTGCCATCTAATGATCTTCAGGACTTTTGCAGCCCACATCTGGCAGTCCCCTCTCCCTCTCCCTCTCCCTCAATGTCTCCTTCACCCCTCTCTCTATATTTGATTTCTTTCTTTTCTCTGCCTTTGTTTTCAAATTGTCTTTTTGTTTCTTTGTGCCACTCAGTTTGCCATCTCTCTGTTTTCATTTTGTGCCAGAGAACGAACACACACACACACACACACACACAGAGGAGCGAGCTGCTCTCAACATCGGGTGACTAGCCATATCTGTACAACAGCCATGGCCTCCTGAGCAACTGTTAGATAGTCAACTCTGAGGGAAATGTTTAGAAATGTGAGTCAGAATATCTTTCCATAGCCCTTCTTTGCCTGGAGATTCTGTGATCTAATGCTAGGAATTACAGCTTTTGCACTGCATTATTTTGGCCTTCAGTGTATACAAGTAGCACAAGTTCTGAGTTTTTTTAGAGGTCCTTTTGCCAGCAGAAGTTGTTCTGGTTAAGAAAATATGTCCTTTCTTGCTTAGGGTTTGGAGAAAGGCTTAATATTGTAGAAACATTGAAAGAGAGAGAGAGAAAAAAAAGCTTCACAGTTCAGGTGCTTCCATAAAAGAGTTTTCCCCAGTCTAAATTATGCTGGGACATTCTGAAGAAGTTCCAAAACTTAAGGGACAGACTCATATGGCAGAAATGTTGACCCCATACTATTTAGGAAAGGAAGAGGACCCTGAATTTAATACTGGGAGAGTAGACAAAATCAATCAATCAATCAATCAATCAATCAATCAATCAATCAATCACAAAAAAATAAGCACACAATAAACATCCTGTGCCATGCTCAGTTTCCTGACTTGCTAACTCTAGTTGAAACCAGTCTTGGAGATTTCCCTGTCACAATAAATGTGTGTGCATGGGATAGTTGTGTATGCATATAATCACGTGTGTGTATTCCCTGCCGGAAGCCACATTCCAAGAAAGGAGACAATTAGCTTCATTGGGAAGCAAAGGAAAGGGGGCTGGGGAACAAAATTAGTGGGAAATGAGGAGAAAAGAGAACAGGATGGGGAGGAAATTAAAAAAATGAGAACTTAAAAGGGTTAAAATTCAGTAGCAGCAGGAATCAAGTCTACTCTTTCCAGGTCATTGGGAGGTAAATCTTCAAAGACATCCTCGGCAGCAATATCTGCCGCCATTCAAACTTCTCCATTCATTTGTTTTCAAAAGGGTTTTCTATTCTTAGCAAATGCAGGAAGACCTCATCTCCACCACTGCCGCCATTCACAGCTCATTAAACCTTGCCTTTGTATTAGCCAAGTATAATACGGGAAAGAACTAGTGTTTTAAATTTGTGCAAAAACAATTTGGAAACCAAAATATTGGACTAGTTTAAGACCAGTTTAACAAAATGTATTAAATGTCCACCAGAAAAGAATCTGCTTGCAGCATTTTGTATCAGCTGGCATCTTCAGCATGTCTATATAGAGCACATTATAGAAACACAAAGAAGAAATAATTAAGACTTGGGCAATATGTTCAGATCGGGACAATCTGTGAAGGAATGCAATCATCAGCCAAAGCCAGACACAGCAGCTATTGAAATTCTGGTGGAGAAATATATAGGGCTTCCACAGCATTCCATCTGGAACAATTTATACTTGTAACCATGGATTGATTCTCACTTTGTTAGCTGCCATTCAGTTTACCATGGCCATAAGGAAATGCAGAGACATCTAACTGCTTTGTTCTATATGATTGACTATATGTGTTTTCACACTCGCCAATTTTTGGATGGTCATCCTGTCTGAAAAAGGCAACCTAGTAAAATCCTGAGGCAGCTGTTGGTTTTGATTAGTTGTCAGGTAGAAGTAGTAATATGGTGGCCACTGTTATCTCTACTTTCCTGAGGAAAACAATGCAACCACCCTCCACCTCTGCCCCAACACATTTCTGTGGTTGGGTGCCTCATCACTCACTTTAGTCAAGTATTAGAGCAAGTTGGGAATATCAGAGAGGAGTAAACTAGAGAGAAGTATTGTATTATAGATGTGCTGGCTATGAGATGCCAGAAAGCATAGTGTGGTCTGGTATTTAGTTGGATGATGATTTTAGAGGAGTGATCAAATGCTTTCTGTATAGGGTATTTTAGTCCCAAAAACTGTTTAGTGGTCTGGAACAATACAGCTCAGAACTTTTATTTTCAACATTCAAGCAAAACGAGCACACCTGTAGTGGAACATGCCTGCCATTTTCCAGTATGCCATGGTGGGGATTCATGATGTGAAAGGTTATATAGATAGTGATAAGTATTACACAAATGCAAAAAGTTAAAAGTGTTTAAAAACTTCAGTGCGTTGATTAGCTCTCAGTCTACTACAAATGATCTGGTAACAGAGCAATGAATAGAGAACCACCTTTTTCAGGTTTTTTTTTTTAAAATGACAATGTCAGTAAATGGGTAGCCAGATTTATTTATTTAATTGATTTATTGGCACCAAAACAACTCTAGGCAGCATGCAATGATATAGTAGAATAAATTAAAAATAAATCCCAACTCAATAATAAGGAGGAAAAAACAACAACAACCAACACACGGATATGAACCACCCCACAAAAGTAGAAACAAATATCACAATACTGGAAATGGGGACATCAATAACCCTGTTCCAGGGCCTGCTGAAAAAGTTACGTAGGTCTTAAATCACAACAGGATCATGCAGACTTCAGGAGAAATACTATTTCAGAAGACAGGAGTGACCACAAAGAGCCACAACTGGCTCTTTCACATTATTTGATGTATTTCTTGGTTTGTGATTTGGAAAAGATTGCTCCAGTCTCAGTTACTAATGTTTTGTCCTGTTGGACTTATCTGTTGGAACCTGAAAGACAGAATGAGCGCTGGTGGTGGGGATGGAACATAAATAATTTTTCCTTTGTGCACTACACTTAACAAACTATGTCCCCATTTCTCATTCAGACATGTTACCAGGAATGATAGCAGCCCAGTTATACACACTGCATATAGTTACAGCTGTTTAGGTGAAGGAAACATTCTTCTCTCACCAGGGTTGCAGACCACACCTGATTGTGTTTTATGTGCATCTATAATTCTGAATAATATGCTAGCTCCTGGTAGAAGTACTGTTAGTAGAAGGACTATTTCTATAAACACTTGGATGGGTTTATGTACATGCCAAGGTTACTCATCTCTTTGCTTATTGTGATTCATTTTTCTGTAGGTTTGTTGGTTTGTTTTACAATTTAATTTTGAAAATATTATCTGAACTTGCTAAGGATTTTTTTTATCTATAAGTACTCATAGACAATTTTTCCCTTCTCTCCTGCTGCAGTTGGAACTCGTAAAGTGGTTGGCCATCTTAATATGCCAGACAATTCCAAAGAGTAGACCGTAGCTGTATGTGCGTGTGCTTAGAAGTAAGATCAATGGGAGTTATAGGACTGCCATTTAAAAAAAGTTGGTTTGGAAGTTAAGTAGGGAACTGAAGTCTCCAGGGAAAGAAATATCAGTTACGTCAACAGCCAATAGTAGTTTAGCTTCAAGGCTGAGAAATGCAAAGCTATATACATATTGGTTAAATCTTGGGAAAGGCTGGAAAAAGATAATATCATAATTAAATGCCAGGCTATGAGAAAGGTCTCTGCTTCATGTGGAGAGCCATCAAGTGGCTTCTTCCTAGTATACAGTATAGATAAATGTTTCTCAATCTTGACAACTTTCAGATGTGTGGACTTCAACTCCCAAAATTCTGGGAGTTGAAGTCCACACATCTGAAAGTTGCCAAGGTTGAGAAACACTAGTATAGATTTTTATTCAGCTGTGTTTTATCCAGCATCAGAGTAGCTTCTGCTGCGCTTGAGCTGGGAAGCCTGACCTTCATGTCCAAAGGTATAATTTATTCATTATTCTATTTGCTTCCAACCTTTCTATTTAACTGAATACAGGTGGTGCTGTTTCTTTATATATATATATTTACGTTTCAAAAAGAAGATAAAATATAAGAAAACAGAAAAAAAAGAAAATAGAAAAAGAAAAGATTGAAGAACAAGTGAAATTAAAAGTGCAGAAAAAAGAAAGAAAAAGAAAGCAAGAAATAAATAGAAAAAGAATGACTTCTGACTTTCTTCGGTATGGATACAACTATGAAATAGTTGCTCTAAAACTGAGAATAACATGCAATATTTCTATAATCATATATAGTTCTAAACATCAAATCCCAAAATCAAAATTTCATTTCTTTTAGTTTCAAGCAAAAAGTCCACAAGTGGTTTCCAAGTAGAAACAAAGCTAGGCAAAGTCTGTTCTTTAAGCAAAGTAGTCAGTTTCACCATCTCTGCGAGGTGGTGCTGTTTCTGACAGAATGGAAGATTAATGACTGTAAATCTGATTCAGAGAAGCATGGTATTAGATTCCTTAACCTTTTATTAGGTCAGTACACAAGAGAAAAGTGGGTTAGAAATATTTATTACTTTTTGTAATGTATAGTGACAACATCATGCAAATGATGCAAATGACCTCATGATGCATGTAATGCCATTGTGGCTTCTAAAGATGCATATGATTTATAAATGATTTAACAGGGAAAACACAGGACCACATATAAACTATTCCCACAAACAGAAGGGAAATTTATTTATATTAACTGATTATCCAGATTGCAAAATGCAGCAGCATCGTATATGTCAACTTGAATAATGACTTCACTGCATTTTCTTTCTGTAAATAACTAGTTTGTTTTGGAATATAGGAAGAGTTCCTATGCTATACAAGCTAGAATAGGAAGGAATGATGGCATAGAGCCACTGGACAGGGTTTAAAATGTGACCTAAATAAACTAACTGTGTAATTGGATCTTTTGCATTGGTTGTGATTTTAATTTGTAAGAGTAATTTTCTAGACTCTCCTTTTAGTTCCCTTTCTCTCTTACTTGCTTAAAGTTTTCCCTCAGGTGTCAACAAATCAAGTAGATAGCGTCCTTCCTCCTGTCTTGGAGTAATCTTGGGAACATCAAGCTTGCCGATTAATTCATTTAACATGCTTGAGAAAGGAACCATAGACATAAAAATGGGGGAGTGCAGGGAACAGTGTCATAAGATGTTCTGCCTAGACCTTTTTAGGGTGAGAGATGTTCCTATGCTAACAACATGGTGAGAATTCCTTCCATCACGTAACAGCCAGGAAAATAAACTCCTCCTTGTTGTGGAGAAACCTGAAGTATGTCCACAATAAGAAAGAGCACATACTCTCATAGTACACAGATTACAGATTTGGGGTGACCATGGAACATCATCAGCTGCACAGCCAACTCAAAGGTCTCAACCAAAACTCTTATTTTTCTAGGATCTGGTGCATCATGGCAGTATTTCTGGATCCTTAATGATATATTCTTTCTTGTACATAATTACACCATCGGTTCATCTGGCTCAGTTATTCTACAGCTTCCCTGCACCTCTGATAGAAGTCTTTTTCATACATCTGTACATAGTACTACCTTTTACTGTGGTAGGATTTGATTAAAGCATTTGTGCTCTTCTCAATAAAACTAATAGCCAAGGCACAGATCTCACAACTGATATACTGTATGCCACCAATATTAGATATGATTCTTTTAATTTCTCCTGTGTGCAAAGGAGGAAGCTGTTGTCTTTCATGCTCATATAGTATCCTTTCATTTAGTTCTTTTTATTTTCAGTGAATAAATATTGATATTCCAATACTAAAAAGAATTTCAATTTTTGCAATCTTTTAGGGCAGCTCTTAAAGGAAACTTAGAATTCATTTTAATCAGCATTTCCCTCCTATTTCTTTTGTCTATTATGAAAGCACCTTCATCTGAAGACCAATTTCTGAGCTTTCAGGTTCAACAGAATCCTCTGTTTACAACCCTGAGAGCTGACAAGTGTGATTACTATTACTATTATTACTATTACTATTATTACTACTACTACTATTTTTGCATGCATGTGCATACAACTGCTGACTTAAGGGTCTGGTGGATGTGTCCCGCTACACCTTGTTGTATTTTCCCAATGTCCTCTCTCTAATCTCATGGTTGCTGCTAGAGATGTGGGGGTATAAAAGTTCACATTCTGCAAAAAAAGAAAAGGAAGGCTGCCCTTTTAGTTCCTAGCTCCTTTAGAGAATTAGTTCTCTGCTCCTTTACCACCAGCTGTTGCCCTCCCTTCTCTTGCCCTCCCTTTCAGAGTAAAGTCATTTCAGAGGAAGCAGACTGAATCAACTACCTTCTTGGAAATAGGACTGTTGCACAGTTAATTGTAGCTTTCATCAGAATAAAACTGCCAGATGTGAGAGGCAAGTGAGGCTCAGCATGGCCCCAAGAGCATATGGAAAATCAGAGGAGAGATTCTGCCCAGTTATAAATTAAAACACTTGTATTTGATTCCATGGCTCAAGTATCCTCTGCATTTGATATCATTTGTACAAACGACTTGAAAGGAAGAAATGGAACAGCCAAATATCTTTCTTCCACAGATTTTAATATCTTTCTTCTACAGATTCCACAAATGTTATGCCTGCTTAGGAATCTTTAGGCTATGTGGTCACCACTGTTACAAGAACAGTATAGCCCAGTGTTTCTCAACCTTGGCAACTCTAAGATGTGTGGACTTCAACTCTCAGAATTCCCCAGCCAGCATGGCTGGCTGGGGAATTCTGGCAGTTGAGGTCCACACATCTTAGAGTTGTCAAGGTTGAGAAACACTGGTATAGCCATTTCTGAGACTCTGGATTTGATGGTTTACTGGCAGAGGCTTTGGGTGGGAGCAAGGCAGCCAAACTCTTTGGGTTGGGGGAATTAGTAGGAATCTGGAGCGCACATCATGGCTGCCTTTACAAGTTGCTAAAATGCCATTGGGATTTGCCTGTTTGCAGCACAGCTGCACTGACAGAGGTGGCCAGTGACAAAGCACTTCTTCACACAAAGGCAAACAGATCAAAGTGGCCCCTGTCTACTACTCTCTACTTCATATGTCCTACCAGATCCAGCAGAGAGGGCATGTTATGGGTTCCATCCCCTAGGGCAGTGTTGTCCAAACCTGGCCACTTTAAGATGAGTGGACTTCAACTCCCAGAATTCCCCAGCCAGGCTGGGGAATTCTGGGAGTTGAAGTCCACTCATCTTAAAGTGGCCAAGTTTGGACAACACTGCCCTAGGGAGATACATCTGGCAGGCCCCAGGCGGCAGGCCTTTTCTGCCACAGCATCTGTGCTGTGGAATCTTCTACCCCTGAGGTGAGACTGGCCTCACCATTGTTGAGCTTCCAGAGGTCCCTTAAGACTTGGTTATGCTAGTAGGCCTGGGTCTTCCAGGGAATGGGGGAATTAGTGAGGTGGCTCCCTTACTTTTAACTTCCTTTTATTCTCTGTTTTATACTGTTTTATATATTTTTAATGTATTTGACTGTTTTCAGCTTTGTTGTACGCTGCCCAGAGTCAGTTGTGGTGAGATGGGTGGCTATATAAATTGATTTAAGAAAGAAAGAAATACTTCCCTAACAAGCTGCTCCAGCGTTAGCTAACCTTTGTCATTTTCTCTGGAGAGGTGGGCATTCTTTCAAACAAAGCCACTTACTATTTTTAAAAAATTATAATAACGCCAACAGAGTCCATGCGATACTCAGATGCATTCCTGTAATTAAAACTTATCCTAGAGGGTGATATTTTGCATCACAGGAAAGTATTGAAAGCAGAGGGAAAATTCCATCTTAAGTATTGAATTCTGACCAGAGAGACTGGAGTTCAGATTCCTAATCAGTGTTAAACTTGCTAGTTAACTCTAAACTAACTATTACTGGTCAAGCTAACATACTGAGGGGTTATTGTGAGGAGAGAACTTGGAGGACCAGTATCATGTCATCAGTGTTGAGCTCTTGAAGGAAATGTACATTACTTATTTGTTCCAAAAGTAGTAAAAATGCCAGACTGATCCATTTAGGGTGTCCTCCTGCTCGTTCTAATGAAATTCTTCCCCAAAGCCTTGCTTTAACAATGCCACTGGTCAGACTTGAGCGGAACCTAGACTATTAAAGAAATGGTGGAATGCAGGTATTGACTTATTTTTACACAATGGCAGACAGAAGGTAAAAGAAGCTGAGAAGCAAGTGCTACAGGGGGTAAATAAAATACTATACTACATTGCAGATTTTCTCCTGCTGGTTGGGAAAAAAGGAGATAAAACATACCTCTTATTGGGATCATACTCCACAGTAATAATCCATACATAGAAACATAAAGAGAGGCCACTCTCTCATAGTTGAAGAGAGCCAGTCTGGTGTAGTGGTTAAGGCGCCAGGCTAGAAACCAGGAGACCGAGAGTTCTAGTCCTGCCTTAGGCATGAAGCCAGCTGGGTGACCTTGGGCCAGTCACTCTCTCTCAGCCCTAGGAAGCAGGCAGTGGCAAACCACTTCTGAAAATCTTGCCAAGAAACACCAAAAACTGACTTGAAGGTTGATGCTGGTGATGATGCTGATGCTGATGCTGATGCTGATGATGGTGTTGGGCACCACCCTCACGGATGGAAATACTGAGTGATTGAGCCAGCCAGACCAACTTATCCTAGAAGTTATTGTTGTAGGGAAAAATTGGAGGAAGTTCTCCCTATGCTTCCCTGGGCTCCTGATGGAAAGGCTCAATAAAAATCTAACAAACAAGAAACAAACCAATAAAAATTGTACAGTTGGATTTCAGCAATATGAAGCAGTTTTTTTCTATATAGGCAGGGGAAAAAGTGATTCTAATCTAAGATGATTTCCCCCATAAAGATTTAATTGGAACTGCTGGCTGAACAGCTGTTTCAGTCATGCTTTGAATAAGGACTTTGTTGTTTACTTACTTTTGTGTGCATATTGTCTTTGAATTGCATTTCAATTTAGTATATTGTTTATAACTAAGTTTTACACCAATATCTGTGTATGACTGAAATGTTGTATGGAACACAAATCTGTTTGGATTTTTTTTCTCTTGCTCCCTATAAGAAATCTGACAGTATAGTTTAGTTTAAGTTTAAAGTTCAGTGACTGCAATTCTCTGTCATATTTTTATTTATTTTTATGTGTATATGTTTCCAATCTCTATCCATCTGCTGGATTTTTCTGTCACCATACAATTCTTGTTTGAAATATAAACTTTATGTTAGAAGAAGCAATCTTTCTTTTTCTTTTTGACCATGGCATTCTGGTTTACTTTGAAATAAAATTAAAAATAGAGACAACTTAATAATATAGCAAGATCTCTAAAAAATGTTCTAAAAATTTGCATTGAGTCATGTTTTTCTAAGATTTCTTTTAGATTTTGAAATGACTAATTAAAACAGACAAAATAATTCAATACTCCTTTCACAGTGCTCCATTTTGGAGCATTTGGATAAACTTTAAAGCTTTGTCTGCTGAAAACAGAGAAGAAATTGGAAGAAGCAGTATGGTTGCCCCTTCCTACTTATTTAATTTTAAAAACTCCTCCTTATTACATGCAAAGGGAAGAAATATATTTAGATCTGATTTCAAGCCAAATAAAGAATAAAGGGCCACAAGATCTAGAAGGTACAGTACTCAGCTCCACTTAGTCAACCCTCACCATGCCTCCTTTTGAGAGTTTTGGAATTCTTGATCATAAGGAAGAGCCAGGGTAGGCAAGAAAAAGAAATCCAAATTCATTTTCTGAGCTTGGAAGACTCCCTCTAGTGAAATCAAACCAAATTTATGGTTCTTATTCCAAGAGCTACAATCCAAGGGAATTGTACCTTTAAGAGCAAATAAATGGGTACCATTATGCCATAGCATCATTTTTTAAAAGAGGAATTGTTAGTTTGCTGGCCATAGTGGGTAAAGTTGAGCACAAATATGTTCTTTCAAAGTTTACTCAGTCCATCACTGTTCAGTTTATTGGTCTGAAGGCTTTCAGTTAAGGGATCTATCTTTTGTTGAATCACTAATCATAAGTTTCTTCTGAAAGAGTCTTCCTTTACCTTGCAGAGTCATCTCTCTGACCCCATGTTCAGCCAAATCCTATCCAATGAAGCAATATATATGAACTGGATGAAGAAAATGTAACATGTTGTTACTGGTTTCCCATATATATGTTGTTATCCTATGGATAAACTTTAGTGTTCTATTTCCTTTCTTCCTTAAACTTGGGAGTTTCTTATGATGAGCCTTGTTCAAGTTCTCACAGTTCTATTATAGGCAAAAATGGATAGGTTGCATATACCATATGAGGCAGGGAATTGTTTAGTTGAAATGGAGAGGGGCTAATAAACCTTCCAGGGTTGGTATTTGTTTAATACTTCACAGTTTTTCATTGCAATGTAAATGACCTCTTCTGTTCGTGTTTGTATTGTCACTCCAGCTCTTCAGATTTTGTATATGTTGTAATTCCTGCAGACTCACTGTAATTAGTTCTAGGAGCTTCAGTAAAACAAGGAGCAGAGAAAGCTACTCCTAGCTCAACTCACTACACAGGAAAGCCAAATAGCTGCATTGGAATGGATAACTGAGTTCCCCACAGTTCCCCTAACCCTAACCCCACACTACAGCCCAGCTATTCAGAAGGGACCCTTAACTCTTTGTGTAGCATTACCAGCAAATGGATTGTAGGGCATTAATAATATCTTTCCTCTCAGTATCAACAGTGGATCAAACTGTCAATAATGTTCTTGGGATCATAGCACTGGGTGGAAAGAGTTAACACTTTTTTTTGTATGCTGCTACTGATGTCTCCCCCAGGCAATAGCTGTTACTAGAAAAACAAAATTCATGGTGTGGTTTAAACTCTCACTTTATTCTTTCCCTTTGATCTGCCAAACCAAAGACACATTACATCAGTGTTTCTCAACCTTGTCAGGTTTAAGATGTGTGGACTTCAACTCCCATTGCTGGCTGGGGAATTCTGGGATTTGAAGTCCACACATCTTAAACCTGCCTAGGTTGAGAAACATTGCATTAGACTAATAAAGAATAACAAATGCAGATTATATAGAAGTTTTATAATCATTATTTGAAGGAACGAAATTATTGTACATAGAATAGTTTCATCCAGAATATGTAGGAACTGATCAGATTTCAGCAGCGTTTTCATTAATATGCTGCAGCTCTAGTAACATTACAGTAGAGTGTTTAGGAGTATCATTTCATCTTCTACTTGCATAGATGTATAATTTCCCTACCCAGTTCTCTTAAAGAATACTTGATAAATTCACTTTAAGGTTTTAAACACAGAATAATGGGTAGCATAAAGAAAGCAATGTGGGATTGTTTATTTATTTATCAAATTTATATGGACGCCCATCTCACAAAAAGTGACTCTGGGCGGCATATAACAATTAAGTAAGACAATAAATATATTTAAAAAGTCATTATTAAAAATATAAACAGTCATTATTAAAATATTACAATATAAAAACCACAATGCATAGGAGAGAGTGAATATTAAGCACAATGATGGAACCATCTTAGATTGTCACCAGTTCCCTGGGAGCCCCAGGCCTGATGACATAGCCAGGTCTTGAGGGACTTCTGGAACATTAACAGGGATGACCCCACTTTGGGGGTGGGGGTGGGGATGGGAAAATGTTCCATAAGGGGGGTGCCACCATAGCAGAGAAGGCCTGCCTCCTGGACCTGCCAAGTACAAGTCCCTAGCAGATAGGACCCACAGCATGCCTTCTCTGCCAGATCTAGTGGGACGGGCAGATGTAATCGGGGAGAGGCAATCCCTCAGATAACCTGGTCCCAAGCCATGAAGGGCTTTAAAAGTTAAAACCAGCACTTTGAATTGGACCCAGAAACAAACTGGCAACCAATGCAGCTTGCAGAGCAGAGGTGTGACATGTGATGTTCTGGAAGCACACATATCCCAAATATACTGTGTAGAGAAGTAAAAGTAGTGTGGTTCAATAATGCAGGGTGGAGAGCCATTCTTGCAAACACCAATCTCACTGCCATAGATTTTCACATTTTAAAACATTATTTTAATATTATTTTAATTTTTTTAAAAGGTGGTAGGGGGAGTTGGCATCTGAGAAAGGAAAGTTCCAGTCTGCAGCACTCTTATTTCCAGGAATGCCTCTAAGCTCCATATTGGCCTTAGTCTTCCTTAGAAAATAAAAAATATAGGATGACTGAGCTTTGGAAGGACTGCTAGGAAAAGGATAGTAACTCCCCAAGGTAGCCATTTTACAAGAGAACTTTAAATGTGATTAAGATGGCTTCTTGCTATGGAAATCTCTCCCTACAGTAGCTTGCCTGGTGCTCACATTCCTTTCTGTTTGGTACCAGTTCAGGAGCATCCACAGAGTATGGTTAAAAAAAATAAAAAAAAAAATACAAGATAGGGCCACAATGGTGCAACAGAATCTCCACCTATTTTTTTAAATATAATTTTATTTATTTACTTATTTACTTATTTATTTGATTTGATTTATCTCCGCCCATCTCCCCCTAATGGAGGACTCTGGGTGGCTCACATAATCCATTAAAACAATAAATATATATAAAATTACAGAGCACATAAAAACTATACAAAGCATTACCAAAAAAAGAAAAAGTCCAAGAGGCTGATGGTTTACAGAGCTGCAGATGAAAGGCTTCTAAGGGACTAGCCATCCCTACACTTGAGGTCTTCCCTCTGCACCCCAGGCCATGTGGCAGAGCCAGGTCTTCAAATCCCTCTGGAAGGCCAGGAGTGAAGGGACCAATTTCAACCCCAGGGGCAGGATATTCCAAAGGGCAGGGGCCACAGCTGAGAAGGCCCACTGTCTGGACCCCGCGAATCGAAGCTGTTTTACCGAGGGGGCCCAAAGCATGTCCTCTCTGTGTGATCGGGTGGGACGGGCTGAAGTCATAGGGAAGAGGCAGTCCCTTAGGTAACCTGGTCCCATGCCATGTAGGGCTTTAAAGGTGATAACCTACACCTTGAATTGGATCCGGAAGCAAACTGGTACCCAATGCAGCTTGCAGAGCAACGGTGTTACATGGGCCCTTCTTGGGGCTCCAAAAATAGCCCATGCAGCTGCATTCTGGACCAGCTGTAGCTTCTGGAAAATCTTCAAGGGTAGCGCCATGTAGAGTGCATTGCAGTAGTCTATATGGGTGATAACAAGGGCATGAGTGACTGTTCGAAGGGCATCCCAATCTAGGAAAGGGCGTAACTGATACACAACCCAAAGTTGTGCAAAGGTCCTCCTGGCCACGGCTGCCATCTACTCTTCGAGCAGGAGCCATGAGTCCAGGAGGGCCCCCAGATTGCGCACTGGGTCTATTTGGGGCAGTGCTACCCTATCCAGCACCAAAGATGACAAAGTCCCGGATACTGAGGGGCCATTAACCCACAGCCATTCTGTCTTACCAGGGTTCAGCTGAAGCCTGTTGCTCCCCATCCAGATCCTTACAGCCTCCAGGCACCGCGAAAGGGCGGTCACGGCATCATTTACCTCAGTGGGATGGAGATGTATAATTGAGTATCATCAGCATATTGATGATACTTCATCCTATGATGGCGGATGATCTCACCCAGCGGTTTCACGTAGATGTTGAAAAGGAGTGGAGAGAGAACTAAACCCTGCAGCACCCCACAAAGGAGGGGCCAAGGATGGGACCTCTCGCTCCTTATCACCACCACTTGGGATTGGCCCTGAAGAAAGGAGGTGAACCAGCACAGAACCGTGCCGCCCACCCCAATTCCCTGAGCTGTCCCAAAAGGTTACCATGGTCAATGGTATTGAAAGCCGCTGAGAGCAAGGATGGTCGCACTTCCACCATCCCGCTCCCGCCAGAGATCATCCATAAGTGTGACCAATGCCGTTTCTGGCAAAAATCAAAAATAATTTGATTTTATTATGAATTTTGATTGTAATAGTAAAATCTAATAGAAGCTAAACTTAAAGAAAGAGAAGAGAAGAAAAAGAAAGGAGAAAAAGTATGAGAAAAAAAAGAGAGAAGAAATAAAAAAGTACAAATATAGTAAAGAAAGAGAAAAGAAATATACAAAGAAGTGTATTACAACCTTCATCACAAGGATAAACAAATTATACTCTTCACCCCCTCTAAGGTTACAAACAATTATCTCTTCATTCCATATCCCATCCCTTATCTATAGAGACATAAAGCATCATCTTTTCAGTCCTGGTGTCAGCAGAAAGTCCATAAAGGGTTACCAGAAGTAACAACATATTTTGTTTTAACCTTGATCAAATAAACCAACTTTATATTCCTTCCATTTACTTCTAACTTTAGTGCTTTCAAATATTGTCGTAGGATTTGCTTTCTCTTCATTTCTTCTTTGTACCATCTTCCAGAGTTCTTCAAGGCTTTAACAAGCCTCTTTTATAAATCCAATAGGAAAAAATTGTCCAAGTCACTCTCTTGGTTTATCATTTGTATTTCCCTTTTGAATTTTAAAACATCAGCCAATTTCTTTTGTAGATTCAGTGAAATCTCCTTTTCCAAGTCATCCTCTTGGTCTGCCAGTTGTAAATCTACTTTCAATACCAGATAAAGTTTGTTCTACATCTGTCATTTCTTCAATAACATCTTTTGGACATAGTCTGTCTATCCCTAGAAGGAGACATCATCAATGACATTGTTGACATTGGTGCTCCATTCTTCAAAAGTCTCCTTCAGTATTTTCATTGTTATAATGTTTTGCATTTTATAGGCTTGCATTTTTTTCTTCTCCCTAAAATCTTTAGTCTCCTCTTTAAATCATGAAATTGTTTATCTCTGTCTTCCAAAAACCACACAGATCTATTTCCCATGAGAACCTGTTTGTTCTTTATAATTAATTCCAAAGTCTTATTGTAAAGGTTTCAATATTACAAATTTATTTGGACCCTTAGTCCATTTATAACTTTCTAAGATCAAAATTTTATTTAGCTTTTTAATGTTTATTTCAGATTCTTTAAGCTCTTAACCTTATAATTAATTGTTAAAGATGTAATAAACACAATAACAAATTATAGAAAAATAGCTCTAAATTAAAGCTCCCTAATTTCTTACACTTAAATGTACGTACATTAAATGTACATTCAATTTTCACACACTAGTTCTAAATTGTATGAGGTAACTTATATTGATGTGTTTTAAGGAATGAATTGATCCTTCTTTTGTCTGAGGTGTTTAAGGTTACATCCGTTTCCTTTTCTAAGAAGTAAGAGAATGTTGTTATGATAATACCATGTTTACCTTTCATCTCTCAGCAATTAGTTTACAAACTTAATTCTTTATCTTTGAACCAGCGTTTGAGGAAAAGCTTTTGTTACAGTAAGTTTTCAGACTGCTACTAATCCATTCTCATCGACTGGCCACATGGAATGTTACCAAAGTGGGATTATCTACAAGGCTGATAGAGGAAGCTGTGATAGATCTGGTTTATTTCTGGCTTTCTTCAAAGGAAGTATAGAATGAATGAATTGGGTCAGAATTCTCTCTTATTCCCTGTATATTTTTGTGTGGGTGACCCATTGCCTGCCTAGTACTTGAAGATGAACCATTCATTTTCAAAGTAATTAACACATAGAGACATCAGCCATTTCTATTTAAGCCATATAATGTCTTAGCAAAAGGACCATGTAGGGATGACATCATTTCCCCATATGTTTCTTAAATAACCCTCATTATATTAGGCAGAGAATTGGCAGCCTAGTATGGGATAAAAGGAGGCCTGAAAAATGTAGGCTAAGAAACCATTCTTTGAGAATAAACTCAAATTCATGACACATTTCAGCATTACACGGAGAACCCTGATTGATTTTTCAGTTGTACCATAAGAATTTTATGGATATCACTGAACTCACTGAAATATGTGAATATTATACCTCCACTTGTTCAATGTAATACATTATGCATCTTATTTTTCTTTATTAGTGATAAAGTTGTAAGTAGGTAGCCTGGTTTGCACATAACACTGATGCACATACTTTGAGATTTCGTGTGCACAAACCCATTCATTACACTTTTGCATACACTAAGCCACAGTGGGTTGTTCAACAAATCATTGTTTACAAATTCTGACATGGCATTATATATGAATCTCTCTCTCTCATAGATTCATTGTTTTGATTGATTATTCATTTATATGCCCTATTGGTGTCACCTTCCTAGGAAGTCTGAAACCAGGAGTGTGTGTGTGTGTGTGTGTGTGTATACATATACATATAGATATATGAATATATACTGGAACACCACTGATAGCACTTTGAAAACAATGACAATCATATCACTAAATGAATTATTTAAATATTAGGGCTCTAAAGCTCTATGGGTTGATTTCTAAAAAGTGCTTCAGACTATGTAGAAGCATATATTTTCTGGCTGCTTTAAGATGTTGTAGATAGATGCTGCGCTGGTGCACTTAGGCATTCCAAACCATCTTTGGGGATCAAATCCAAAGCCCCATAGAATTATTTTCTAGTAAGTTTGTGGACCAGTACAGCCAGAATTTTCTGTTTTTTTTTTCATTAGATTCTTTTACAATAGATTCTGTGAAATTGCATACCACTTCCACTTAAAATTAATGAGGATTCATAGATATCGACAGATTGCATGTGACAGATAGTTGACTGTGATATCTAGAATAATAATATTAAAGGCTTTATTTCAAATTATTAGCAATGATATGTCAGCAAAACAGCATATCACCTGACTCCAAAAAGGAGAAATGGGAAAAAGAATGGTGACAAAATATATAGAACAAAGATCATTGACTACAAATAGTTGACTACAAATGTCAGAGTTCATTAGCAGCTGATCCAGGAGGTATCTATTTGTAGCCATGAATTTTCAACAGCCCCCTTTAAACACTGACAACTTGACAATTTGAATTAGAAGAACAAATAAATGTAAATTCATGAGTACTAATCTTACATGACCAAGGAAGCCTTCCTAGGAGCTGAGGTTGAGTCCCTCAGTGCATAAAAAGGGAATTTAAATAATTCCCTGAAGTCCTATGGTGAGCTATATTGTCATGGAGGAATCAGCATTAATTAATTGTTCATAAAGGAAACTGAGGTATATGGCCATAGCTATACCCCCTTTTAAAAATTATTCTGTAGAATCTTTCAGATTAACAGATTGTCCTGTTATATAAAGTCTTTGTAAATAGCATTGGCACAAACATTCAATCAATGTATAGAAAAAATAAAACATGAAGTGTGAAAGTAAGTAATGGCCATAATTTCCCATTATCTAATAAAATAATCAAAAGTAAAATTCTTCCAAGTATATTGGGATACTTTTAGTATTATATAATGATACTATATTACATCACAGTATAAATGATGATTTTCATTTTTGGAATCCATTTGAAAAGTTGGTTCACAAAATATATTTTATGTTTTCACTAATTCAGTGTTACTAACTCAGTAAAATTGAGCTGTCCATTTATTAATAAATGAAGATCAGGTTCCCTCTCTGTTCCTTTATTATCCCTGATCTTCATTCTTTCTTGACACTGGGAATAATTTTTTTTTAATTTTACAGCTTGTGCTCATGTAAGCTTCTCTTGCGGAACTGGGGACTGGCCTCAGTTAACACTGTGTGTGTGTGTTCCATTCTACAGGTAACTAAGGACACTTCTCATCATATCCCTTAAAGCAGCGTTCCTCAACCTCAGCAACTTTAAGATGGGTGGACTTCAACTCCCAGAATTCCCCAGCCAGCATGGCTGGCTGGGGAATTCTGGGAGTTGAAGTCCACCCATCTTAAAGTTGCTGAGGTTGAGGAATGCTGCCTTAAAGCAAAGAGAACAAAGAAATGGAAAATAGTATAACTCCAGATACAAAGGATTGGATTTTAGAGAAGTGTGATCTAGCAGTTTTTGAGAAAATAATATGTTCTGTCAACCAGAAAATGTCACATTATCTCTCCCTTTGGAAAAAATATTCTTGGATAGGCTTGGTGCATATTGAAATCTTACTTTCCTTTTCCAAAGATTTATAATATCTGGTGAACTTGGAGTATATTTGTAATTACAGGCTTTTTGTCTTTTTCTATGTTTTTCTGTGGAGGTTTCCTCCCCTTTTTTGAGTGGTGAGTTGTTCATTTTCACTTTACGTGTATTCGTTTGAAAATGGACTGTCTTGTATAATGCAATTAATTAATTTAAAAAAAAAGACCGGAAGGAACAATGTTTAATCCTCTCACCCCTACAGTCTTCTTTTAATATGAAAAATAGACATCCACACAGGAATGTATGAAAGAACGGTGGCTTGTTGATAGTTTTTGTTATTTTCACTTGCCTATTAAGATTCATCATATTTGTTAAAATCTGTGAGTATCTGGATCTTAAAGAGATAAACATGGTATCACTACAGGATAGAAGACAGTAGGAAGAACAGTAGTGAATTTTTTTTAAAATGGAAGGAATTATAAACAGCCATCAACACAAAGGATGAGACACAAATTCATGAAGTGCCACCCGGGGTTGCGGTTACCATATGGGCAGCTATACAAGTCTTTTAAAATAAATAAATGAATAAACAGCATCAGATAATTCCAGGAATCAGCAAATCAGAAATCATGATTAAAGGAAAATAT